>NC_133370.1:3537423-3559310 GCF_049309525.1 Garra rufa
TTTTTATTAAATATGTAATTAGGCCTGTCGCGATAGTCGATAAATCGATTAATCGATTAAAAAAAAATGACCGCGATAATTTTTCCGGCCGCGATAATTTCATTTGCATACTTGTTTGTTATCCGCGACTGAATGACAACTCTCGTTTCCTTAGCGTAGGAGAAGCGAACCCTCTTGTCAGTTGCATTGTCTTTTGTGTGGGGAGGCGGCGCTTGTCAGTCACATGGACTTTGCGTGGGAAGGCGGGAGTGCTTGAGGCGACTGCAGAGAAGAGCAAAAAGACGAGACGCAAGTTGTGACATGGAATTGGTTTCAAAGCCAAACGCGACAGCTGCCGTGTGGGAGCACTTCGGATTCAAACCGAATGACCGTGGTGAACCACTTAAACTGAGCGAGCCGGTATGTCGCATTTGTTGTAAAACAGTATCGACTAAAACCGGTAACACAACAAACGTGCACATGCACCTAAAACACAATCATCCGTTGCAGTTTTCCCAGATGGGAAAAAAAAAGCTACAACAGACGGGCCGTCTTCGTCTTCCCGACAGTGCACCATAACTGGGGCATTTTTTGCATATGGCTTGAGGCTTTTTGTTTGTTTGTTTACAAAGGTCCTAACAGGGAACTGTTATGGAATGCATGTTGAGCCTATTTAATATTTTTTGAAGTGCAATTTTGTTTACATCCAGTTCATTTATTGTTTTTGGTATTTATTCAAGTGCATTTTTTGTTAACAGAGACTGAGAGTCCATTGCTTTTATTGTTTTTGGTTGTTTTGTTCATTGCTATTGTGGATATTTAAAATGTTTTCCATTTTCAGTGTTAAATAGTCTAAAAATAAACGTTTTAGAATTTTGAGTATGTGCATTATTATGCCATTATCATTATTCTAGATGAAAATGGTCTCAGATCGACAATATTATCGTTTATCGCGATAATTTCTTGGACAATTTATCGTCCAGCAAAATTTGTTATCGTGACAGGCCTATATGTAATTAAAAATATAATTAATAATAATTAGATTGAGAGACAAAATTATAATAATTTAGTAGTTTTTGTTCTTTTAACAGCAGATATAAAATGATTATCGTCACATTTCAAACTGCAATTATTTTTAATTTCCCAATAAGATTTTTTAGAAAATATTTAATTAACAATATAATTAATAATAATTAGATTGAGGGGAAAAGTGCAAATAATTTAGTTGTTTTTGTTCTGTTAACGGATTGTAATTTTTGTTAATATAACAAATCTCAATATGATTTTTTAAATAAATTAAATTAAATTATATAAATATATATAACTTAATTATTTATATATATATATATATATTTATTTATCTTTAACTCAAGAATTAAAATAAATTAAAAAACAAGAAAGATTTCTAGTTTTTTTTTTTTTGTGCATGTAATCACATCAAAACATCTCACCTCGTGTTCAGTGATGTTTATGAGCAGCTCTTGCTGTAGAAACTGTTCCAGGATGTATTTTGGTGCCATATCAACCAAAGACTGCAAAAGAATCATCATTATCAGGTAAAACAGGTCAACAAACAGTTTATCTGTCCATCTGCTAAATACCTGTTTGAGCTGAGATGTGTGTGTTGTACCTGTTTAGCAGAAGGCGTCATCCCCGTCTGGACTACGATAATGGCCCGAGTGATGTTTTCCTCCTGCATCCGCTGGCAGTACATCTTAATGGTCTTGATGCCCACTTTCATCTCCTCTGGTGGACATAAAACACTCAGATGAGCACATATGAAATGTTTAGCGTCACACAGACTCCTGGATCACATCTGACCTGGAAAGAACACAAACATCTGGTCGGTGGGGTCGTCATTGTGGGCCACCAGTACGGTGAGATCCGTCCGTCTGGGTCGACCCTCGCTGGGTCTGTCACCAAACTGACCCTTAAACTCGTCCAAGGTCTGGTCCAGCTCGTCTTGGGTCACCAGATATCCTCGATCATGACAGAGCTACAGCACAAAACATAAGCATTTATAAGAAGTTAGATTTTTTGTGTGTGTGTGTAATATAAATACAGCTAAGCATCCTAATATTTAAAAGGCAGCTTTATATTTGCATGTATAAACCTTAATTTATGCTGTGAAAAATATTATTTGGAAAACATTTATACTGTTATATATGCTATACTGTTTTTCTCATTTATTTCAATAATTTTTATTTACTTTAATTTTAATTGACTTATAATGTTATACATTTTAATCATTTTTACATTGATTTTAATCAATTATTTATTGGTAATTGTTTTTTCTCTGTTTGAACAACTGTGGTCTAAAATGTGTGAAATGTATACCAATGTTTATTCTCTTATGTTTTAAATTATTTACTCACCCTCATGTCATTCAAAGTCATATGGGTTTAAAGCAGCATAAGGGTGAAATAAATAATCCTTTAATATGTAAAAATTTAAGAAAAAATTACGTTTATGTTTTTGTTTAAATGTAGTCGTTTTAATTTTTTAAATTAAATTATATTTATTTTATTACATTTGTTTCTGTTTGACATTTTAAGAATGTAAAAATCTATTAATTTATTACATTTATTAACATTTAAAAAAATTTATGTGTTTGTTTTTTAAATGTTATAAAATGCTTGTAGTTATAAATTCACTTATTTAAATTATTAAAATTTAGAGAATTTATCATATTGTAAATTTTTTCAAATGGTAAATTTATTAACATTTATAATATATGTAGAAATGCTTGTTTTTTACTTTTTAATAATTACATTTATTAAATTTATTTGCTTAAAATTTTTATGAAAACGTATGTTTTTTTATTTTATCAAAATTAAATCAATTATTAACTTTATTAAAAGTATTTATTTTATTTTAAATGTATTAACATTTAAATAATAATATCTCTCTCTCTCTATATATATATATATAATAATGTAGAAATACTTTTTTAAATTAAATAATTACATTTATTCAATTTATTTGTATGTTCTTTATGAAAATGTATAACGTTTTTATATTTATAAAAATTAAATCAATTGTTTTATCAGTTTTATTACATTTATTTCTTTTGTTTTAAATGTAATGAATTTACATTATAAAATGTAGAAATGCTTGTTTTTATAAATTAATTTTAAAAACAAGCATACAATTATACAATATAAATTTCATAACAAGTATACATTTCATTTGTTTAAATTCAATTATTTATTTTTAATTAGCTAGTTCTTATTATGTTTAGTTTTTCTCTAAACTTTTTCAGACTTGTTTGAAAACCCCTGATCTAAAATGTTCAATTTATACTGTTTATTCTTTTGATTTTAAATGTAGGAAAACTCAATTTATACCGTGTATAATATTATTTAGAAAACATTTAATTTATATTATTACATTTTGTCTATACACTATAGTATTGTAATTTGAAGTATTTAAATATTTTATTATTAATTATTCATTTTAATATTTTAATTTTTTATCATTTTTATTTAGTTTAATCTATTTAACCTGTTTTAGTATTTCTTATATTTTATTTTAGACTGCGGTGTTTACATCGCAGTATATTATCTTTGTTTCTTGTCTATTTCAAAGCCTGTGTAAACGATTTGACTAATATTTACTTATAAATACTATTTATTTCTCTTATGTTCAAGAGTTTAATGTAAACATCTACCAAACGAGAGCACATTCACACCTGCATTATGGTCTTACGGATTTTCCATAATCGATAAGTCTCCTCCTCATCATCCATTAGCACGCTTAACTGATAATATAATCCTTATTATTATATTTTTATGTATTTTTTTATACAGTCATCAAACAACCTGCTTTCAAACTCCGCGCATTTCCTGTCATCAGTCACGTGCTCACAGGGGAGATTAAGGACCCCTGGATGGTGTCGAATTCATTGCCAGCCACAAAATAAGGTTTTGCCGCAGTCCTGGCTTTAAAGAGAGCATGTGCAGTCTATGGCATGTGCATATATTTTTTATTTTAATAATCGGTAAGTTTCGTTTTTATTTAATATTTAAATATCACATATTATTTATATAATTTGAAACGTATTACTACTATCTATAATTAGTTTTCACTTACGTACGTTTTGCAACTGTAATTAAAATAATAAAAAAGACACTTGTTAGAAACATTTAATAAAATGTATTTACATTTTTTTTATAAATTATAGAATAAATAATTAAATGCGGAAATAAATAAATGCAGATATGCATAAATAATCATTTTTAATTATGCTGTTTTTCTACCATTTGTGCATATCTGCGTTTATTTATTTCCGCATTTAATTATTTATATATTTATTTATGCATTTCTATATTTCTTAATTTATTTCTTAATTTATTTGTTGATTAATTTATTTATTTCTACATTTATTTATTTATTCAACAAATAAAATAACATAAATTAAATCATAAATTAAATAAATACATGAATGCTGATATAAATAAATGTGGCAATGCATAAGTAAAAACATTAATGAATAAATAAATAATTAAATGCGGAAATAAATAAATGCAGATATGCTTAAATAAATAAATTTGTCAAAATTGTCATTTTAATTGTGCTATTTTTGTACCATTTGTGCATATCTGCATTTATTTATTTCTTATTTATTTATTTATTTGTGCATTTCTACATTTATTTATTTGTTGATTAATTAATTTGTGTATTTCTACCTTTATTTATTTATTCAAATAATACAATTAATTAATTAAATCATAAATCAAATTAAATAAATACATGAATGCTGACATAAATAAATATAGCAATGCAAAAATAAATTAATGAATAAATAAATAATTAAATGCGTAAATAAATAAATGCAGATATGCATAAATAAATAAATAAATTTGTGCTATTTTTGTACCATTTGTGCATATCTGCATTTATTTATTTCTGCATTTATTTAATTATATATTTATTTATGCATTTCTACATTTTTTTTAGTTTTATTTATTTACTTATTTGTTGATTAATTCATTTATGTATTTCTACATTTATTTATTTATTTATTTGTTGATTAATTCATTTATATATTTCTACATTTATTTATTTATTCCTTTATTTATTTATTTGTTGATTAATTCATTTATGTAAAGTTTTGCTCTTTGTATCATATTTTATATATCTTTATATAGGATCTTTATATATTTTTATACTCTTTCATAGTTTATTCAAATAAAGATTAAAAATATACGCATTGCGCGTCTTGATCATATGACTTTGCGTAAATTGCATGAGCGCCGTCTCTGATTGGCTACGGTTGACAGAGGAGGTGTGTCTTTACCGTAGGTGGGCGGGGTTTTATGCCGCAGTACTATGTGGTTGCTTCAGCGAGCGCTGTTGATCGGGGCGCTGGGGAGCAAGAGTTTCGTTAGAGCTATGGTAAGATACCAGACAACACCTTTACCTGCTGTTTAACGGGTTTAAGAGAGTGTTTAGAGTCTTTTATGTCGTCTGACATCAAGTTAATGTAGTTGTTGTAAGTAGGTCAAAGTCCGGTGTGTTTATTTGTGACACCTGTGTCTCCGCTAATTCACTCCGATGGAGGAACGTTAGCCCGCTAGCTTGAATGATGTAATCTTTGTCTCTCTGGATTTATTTGTCTGCTAAAATCAATTTATATTTGTTTTATTAGTGTGTTATTTTACAAAACGACTGTTTAAAGTCTGTTTTGTTAGTGGGCAGAAATTTCAGGCCTAGGTTTGCGTTTAGCGTTAGGCTTTCGAATTTAATCACGTGGAGAAAAATAAAATAATCAATGACAATGTCATTATTTAGGTTTTATTATTAAAGGTAATCAGTTGTGGCATGTGTATTATTAAGACTAACCAGTGATATTGTTGATTTTGAAGAGTAATCAATTATAAGTTCATTATTTGGAATGCATTTTATTATCAGGTGTATTGAATGATAATTATATTATTTAGGATTTATTAAATCTCAATGCATGTTTTCTAAATACACCAGCAGGTTTTATTGTAGGGTGTTGCAGGTGCATTAATATGATCTAAAACTAAGATTTAATATCTTAATATTACTATGCAACATCAAAATTATTCTAGATAAACGTTAAATGTGATAAAATTATTATTATATAAATGACTTAATGATTTGAACTTAAGTTGACTGTCATAAAGTGCCTTTTCAGGCACGATCGCACAGTTTCATTTGCCACTCCCAAATCTCTAGTGAAATCAATGTTGTTGAATTAATAATACGTGCGGAAATGATTATGCATGTGTTAAAAATGCATTCAACCCCACGCAATCTGTTGATACTGTAAATATGATGTGCTTTTGTCCTATTTGAGAACTTCTGGTGTCTCACACATGTAAAAAATATACTTTTTCATCGCAAATGGACTGTAATATAGAAGCATATGTGACCCTGGACCACAAAACCAGCCATGAGGGTAAATATTTTGAAACTGAGATTTATATATGTAAGCTGGATAAATATGCTTTCTATTGATGTATGGTTTGTTAGGACAATAAATGACAATATTTGGCTGAGATTCAACTATTTAAAAATCTGGAATCTGAGTATTAAGAAAATTTGTTTGCATATATTACTAATCCAAAATTAAGTTTTGATATATTTAGGGTAGGAAATTTATGAAATATCTTCATGCAACATGATCTTTACTTAATATCCTAATGATTTTTGCCAGAAAATTGATCATTTTGACCCGTACAAAGTATTGTTGGCTATTTCTACAAATATACCTGTGCTTTTGTGCTCCAGGGTCACATATAGTCTTAACTATCATGTAAGCCTGTAATGGATTACTCAGATCAGTTTAGCTTTGACTAGTCTCAGCTGTAGGATGTTTACGTGTTTCCCGTAAGTGTGATGAATCCCGTGTGATGCTTTGTTTTCTGTACACTGTCACCACTGGAAAATCTGCTTTGTTTAGGAGCTCTAAATATGTCAATCTACTGTTGATGTCAAAAGTTTAAATTCCCCTTTCAGAATCTCAAAAATGTTAATTATTTGACCAAAATAAAAGACATCATACAAAATGCAAATGTTAATTTTTAATTTAGGACTGAACTGAGTAAGACATTTCATATAAAAGATGTTTACATATAGTCCAGAAAAGAAAATAATAGTTGAATTTATAAAAAATGACTTGATTCTTAATACTGTGTTGTTACCTGAATGATCCACAACTGCCTTTTTTGTTTAGTGATAGTTGTTCATGAGTCGCTTGTTTGTCCTCAACAGTTAAACTGCCTGCTGTTTTTTAGAAAAGTCATTTTGGTCCCACAGATTTTTTGGTTTTCAAGCGTTTTTGTGTATTTGAACCCTTTCCAACAACGACTGTATGATTTTGAGATCCATCTTTTCACACTGAGGACAACTGAGGGACTCATATGCAACTATTACAGAAGGTTCAAACACTCACTGATGCTTCAGAAGGAAAAACCATGCATTAAGAGCCGGGGATGAAAACTTTTGAATCAAATGGAGATGTGTATGTTTTTCTTATCTTGCAAAATATCTTTTTTTTTTTTTTTCATTTAATACTGCCTTTCAGAGGCTACAGAAGATACTTGCATGTTTCCCAGAAGACAAAATAAGTTAAATTTACCCTGATCTTTAAATTCAAAAAGTTTTCACCCCCGGCTCTTAATGCATGTTTTTTTTTCTTCTGGAGCATCAGTGAGTGTTTGAACCTTCTGTAATAGTTGCATATGAGTCTCTCAGTTGTCCTCAGTGTGAAAAGATGGATCTCAAAATCAGACAGTCATTGTTGGAAAGAGTTCAAATACACACAAATGCTGGAATACCAAAGAACTTGTGGGATCTGAAGGATTTTTCTGAGGAACAGCAGACAGTTTAACTGTTCTGGACAAACAAGAAAGTCATGAACAACTATCACTAAACAAAAAACACAGCCGTGAATCATTCAGGTTACAACACAGTATTAAGAATCAAGTTTATGTAAACTTGAATAGGGTTATTTTTATAAATTCAACTATTTTCTCTTGAGGATTATATGTAAACATGTTTTATGTGATATCTTATTCAGGTCAGTACTAAATTAAAAAAAAAAAAATAATAATAATAATAACATTTGCATTTTGTATGAACCCTTGTATTTTGGTCAAATAAATAACTTTTTTCAGAATCTGAAGGGGGGATGTAAACTTTTGACCTCAATTGTAATTTTAAGGTAAACTTGTGTTTTGCGTAACTTGTATTGCATACATAAGAATCACATAACAATGCCAGAGGGCAAAGATGACTTGCATTGTGAGATTTCAAAAGTTAAACTATTACATGAGGCAGTTGCATAACTGATTTATAGCACATGATTGTGCATCATTGTTCTCGTGGTCAGTATCTGTTTGATAGGATTGGCAGACACTCGTCACACCCCGTGACCTTTAACCTCTCTGTTTATCGCAGTGTGCCCAAGCCAACGATTGGCAGTCGGCCAAATCCATATACGATTTCTCAGCCAAAGACATCGATGGAAATGAAGTGTCTCTGAAGAAGTACAGGTGAACAGATTGATTTGATTTGCTAAGTTAAGCATCTTTACATGTTTAATAATAATAATAATAAACAACTTCTATTTCTTCCCTGCATTTATTTCTATTTTTCTCAATTTTTTTTGTGTAATAAACCTGATAGGGCGTAGCATGTTTTTGTCCCACTTACGTCATCAATGTAGAAGAGTTTGTTTGTTCATCAGATTTGGAGAAATAAAGTGTTTTATTACTTGATCACCAATGGATGTGAATGGGTGCCGTCAGAATGAAAGTCCAAACAGCTGATAAAAACATCACAATAGTCCACACCACTCCAGTTCGTCAGTTAACATAATTGAGAAGTGGCAAGCTGCATGCTTGTAAGAAAGAAATCCATCATTATAATGTTTTTAACTAAAATATGAGTCCATAATCCATAAGGAAGTCCATCTAGTGATGTCTCTCACATCAAAACCCAGCCGCGTATTTGTTTAGAGCTGTTTTGGCTTGTAAACGGTGCTTGATTTGTGCAGATTTCTCTCCTGAATCAGACCTGACCACTTTTTCACTGGAGGAAGTGTTGTTATGGATAATGGACGAGGGTATTTTCGATTAAAATGTCTTAATGATGGATTTGTTTCAGCTTTTGTCTTCTCAAGATTTGAATTGTGACGTTTTTATCAGCTGTTTGGACTCTCATTCTGACGGCACCCATTCACACCAATTGGTGAGCTAGTGATGCAATGCTACATTTTTCCAAATCTGATGTAGAAGCAATCTCATCTACATCTTTGATGGCCTGAGAATGAACACAGTTTCAGCAATTTGTAATTTTAAGGTGAACTGTTCCTTTAACCACAAAGCTCATTCTTCATTGTGTATGCAGATGTCTTTAGTCTTTGCTCTGTGAATGTGGGTCGTCGTGTCTGAAGTGTGTTTGTGTGTTTCAGCAATAAAGTGTGCATCATCACTAACGTAGCCTCTAAATGAGGCAAGACTCCTGTAAACTACACTCAGTTTGCGGCAATGCACGCCACGTATGCTGAGCAAGGTTTACGCATCCTGGGCTTCCCCTGCAACCAGTTTGGAAAGCAGGTATGTACACGAATGGAATGCCAGTGTGTACTGCATTATATACTCTGGTATGATATGCATATGCAATATTTTATATGTATAGTGCTGCATTATTAAGTGAGTGTGTCCAGTATGCATCTTAGAAATTATTTTGTTTTTGCTTTTTCTTCCAGTTTTGTGTAAAAATAGTTTGAGTCAAGAAAGTAAATATTGAAATTCTTAATATTTCCTCAAATTCATTTGTGACCCTGGACCACAAAACCAGTCATAAAGTAAAATTTTACAAAACTGAGATTTATACATCATATGAAAGCTCAATAAATAAGCTTTCTATTGATGCATAGTTTGTTAGGATAGAACAATATTTGACCGAGATACAACTATTTGAAAATCTGGAATCTGAGGGTGCAAAAAAATCAAAATACTGAGAAAATCACCTTTAAAGTTGTCCGAATTAGGTTCTTAACAATGCATTTTACAAATCAAAAATTACATTTTGATATATTTACAGTAGGAATTTTACAAATTATCTTCATGGAACATGATCTTTACTTAATTTCCTAATGATTTTTGGCATAAAAGAAAAATCTAAAATTTTGACCCATGCAATGTATTTTTGGCTATTGCTACAAATATACCCCAGCGACTTAAGACTGGTTTTGTGCTCCAGGGTCACATTTGTCAGTGAAAATGGCAGGTTAATTCGAGCATGTTGCATTATGGAATACATACAGAAAACTAGTGTTCTGTGCAATTCATACTAACTAGACTTTTCTGTGGCATTATATTGTGAATTAAAACTCATTTAGTCCTGAACACTTGTTCTTTGATTGGTTAAATGTAGCTGTTGAACTGACTGTAAAACTGTTTACCGTCATGACTGTAAGTAGGTCACACTAGTGAAGCTGTAAGTGGATTATTTTGTGTTGTGGAGTGAGATTTATTCTTACAACAATAGATGCAAAATTTATTTGCATTATCAGATTTCATTTTAATTGTATAATTGTAAATGATTTTGTAAGATTTGGACAGTTTAATTGAGTTTGGTTAAATCATTTTTTTATTTTTTTTTTGAGTTTTATTTGTCTCCAATTAGTCATTTTAGAGCTTCAAATTTAGTTAAATATTATGTATAATAATACATATTGATTTATTTACTGTTTCAGTGTTTATTGAATTCATGTGTATTTTATTTTTTTGTTTCCAATTAGTAATTTTAGTGCTTCAAATTTAGTTAAATATTTATTTATTTGTTCATTCATTCCATTATTTTTTTTCAAAGTTTATTGAATAAATGTATATTTGTTTTTGTTTACAATTAGTAATTTTAGTGCTTTTTCATTCATTCATTCATCAGTACTTATTGAATTAATGTGTATTTGTTTTTTACATTTTATTTCAGCTTTTTTTTTTTCCGAATAGTAATTTTAGTGCTTCAAATTTATTTATTCATTTAATGATTCAAGTAATCCATTAATTTTCAGTGTTTATTGAATTAATGTGAATTTTTTTTTCCTGCTTGAAATTTAGTTAAATATGTATTTATTTATTTAGTTATTCATTATTTTCAGTGCCTATTAAATTAATGTGTGTTTGGTTTATTTATTTTTGGATTTTTTTTATTATTTTTCCAATTGGTCATTTTAGTGCTTAATTTAGTTAAATATTTATTTGCTTGAATTAATGTTTGTTTTTTGTTTTGTTTTTTCAGCTTTTTTTTTTAGTTTTATTAGTTTCCAATTAGTTAAATATTCATTTTTTTCAATGTTTATTAAATTAACGTATATTGGTTTGTTTTGCTTTTTTTGTTCCTGATTAGTAAATTAAGTGCTTAAAATTTAAATATTTATTTAAATTTTGAATCCGTGTGTATTTTAGTGTTTTTTTTGTTTTGTTTTTTGCCAAAAGTGTTTTTGTTTTCAGACACATTTAATGTCTCATCTGCTAGCTCAGACTCTGCTATGTAACATAAGGATGAGCTAAAAAAGTAAAAAAAATTTTTTTTTTTTCTCAAAATAGGTCCAGAAGTGTTTTTTACTTAATATATATATACATATATATATATATATATATATATATATATTTAATGATTTAAATAAAAAATTGATGTGCGTCATCTTATACTTGTGTTCACCTTTAAGACTCTGGTGTTAGACTGGTTTTCAAACTCTTGTGTGTTTTGTAGGAGCCTGGAACAGAGGCGGAGATCAAGGAGTTTGCCAAAGGCTACAACGCAGAGTTTGACCTCTTCAGTAAGATCGATGTGAACGGAGACGGAGCTCATCCGCTCTGGAAATGGATGAAAGTCCAGCCCAACGGAAAAGGCACTCTGGGAAAGTGAGTTTGACTGGTTTGTTTATTCATATTTTCACTTATTCTTTAATGCAAATCAGCAGAAATATTTTTTTAATATCCAAGGCTGTGGAATTTAAAAAAAAAAAAAATCTTGAAGATAAATATATTCATTTTTAATTTAATTAACATATGCTGTAATGCATCGATCAGTTGGCATAATGCTTTTTTTTTTTCACAGCAACATCAAATGGAATTTCACTAAGGTATCTGTTTTTTTATGAAATGGTATATTAATAGATGATATTTATTTTCTGCTATGTTGAATATTGTGACCTTATAATTTGTTTTTATTAGTTCCTCATTGACAAAGGTGGTCAGGTTGTGAAGAGGTATGGACCAATGGACGATCCAAGCGTAAGTCAATGAAGTATCACCAAAAAAAATTACATTCTGTCTTTATTTACTCTTGTTCAAGTCATTCAGAGTCATATAGGTTTGAAGTGGTTGAATACATCTTTTTTTTTTTTTTTGTCAAATTCCACATATTAAATGATTATGTATTTGTTTAAATGTATTTGTTTTAAGTTTGACTTTATTATAAAAAATAAATAAATACATTTATATATATTTATGTATAATTACGTTTATTTTGTGTTTTATATTTTATAAATGTATAAAATGTATATACTTTTTTAAATTTAGGTTAAAATATTTGTATAATGTGTTTGGTTTAAATGTTACTAAATGTTTATATTTATAAATTTTATTACATTTATTTTGTTTTACATTTTAGAAAAACATATTTTTTGGATTTTTATTATTATTAAATTACGTTTATTTATACTTGTTTTAAATTGTTAAATTTTAAATTTTATGTGAATTCATTTTAAATTTATTTGTATTTGTTTTACATTTTCTAAAAATATACGTTTTGTAGATTTATGAAATTAAATTACGTTTTATTATATTAAATTCGTGTTTTAATTTAAATGTATTTGTTAATGTTATAAAATTCTATAATTTTTACACTTAAAATGTATTACATTTTCCTTTTTATTCATTTTTTTTAAGTTTGATTAATTTAGCATATTTATTGATTTATTAAATGTATTTTAAGATTATATTTTTTCATAAAATATTTATTGAATTAATTATTACTGAAATGTATCAAAATAATTGCATTTATTATTTGTTTTAAATTCGATACTTTTAGATTTATAAAAATTTAAAATTACTTAACATTTAAAACAAATAAATTTACATTTACACAAAATTTAATCTATGATTTTCATTTATAAATATAAGATAAAAGCAAAATGTAGTTAATGTAATTATTATTTAATTTGTAATGAAATGTATCAAATATTTGTAATTATAAATTAAATTAATGTATTTGTTTTTGTTTTGTTTTTATTTATAAAAAATAAATATATTAAAATTATTTGTATTTGTTTACATTTTTAAATGTTTTGTAGATTTATAAAATTAAATTACATTTAAAATTAAGTGTTATAAAACTATTTTTTTCATTTATAAAAATTAAATTAATACATTTAATTATACTTGTTTTAATTTTTATGAAAAGGTGTTACATTTTAGTTATAAAAGTTAAATGTTTGTTTTTATTTATTTATTTTATTATATATTAAGTGTATAATAAATAAAGATTAAATTTAATTAAAACCCACTTTTTTTTTTCTTTTTTTTTTTTTTTCTTTTTTCCATCAGGTTGTTGAAAAGGATGTTCCCCACTATCTGTAGCCATTTGGATCAAATCCGATCTCCGTCCCTTATTTGTAGACGCCCTATACTTGTAGTCTCCTCTCTGGTCGACGGCTGGACGTTGCAGGGTGAAGCCCAGACGTGTGACGGCCATTCCTCAAGCCTGTGCTCAGGTGGGAATGGCCTGATGTCCTCTGGCGTGCAAATTCTCTGGGAAAACCCTTCGATGTCCAGCTGCGTGAGCAGAGAGGAGCTGAACTCCAGTCATTCATGCACTGAAATGTACCTGATTAAGCTTTCCTAATGAACAGCTGGAATGATTAAAGAATAGAGTCACAACTTCCTGTGTGGCTGCTTCTTTGACCAAGTATGAATGTTTTCCTTTATTTAGAAATTCATAAATTTCACAATAAACCATAAATGTGAATGCAGGTAAGTTGGACCACTTTTTTTGTCATATCAATATTGAAAAGTGGTTTAATCCACATCAATAATTCATAAATGTGCCATTACTCCAATGTAGTAGTTAAAAGCAGGTTTTTTTGGTTTTACTTTATCCTCGAGTTAAAGGAATAATTAACCTATAAATTATTATTTGGATTAATTTAAGAGTGCATTTGCATGTTGACGGTACTCTGAAGTTGGTCAATAATAAAAATATACATGTACTATATATATATATATATATATATATATATATATATATATATATCTATATCCAGTGGTGTCAAAAGTATTCACATTCATTACTCAAGTAGAAGTATAGATACTAGGATTTAAAAAGACTTTTGTAGAAGTTGAAGTATCAACTCAAGCTTTTTACTCAAGTAAAAGTATAAAAGTACTGGTTTTAAAACTACTTAAAGTAAAAAAGTAAAAGTAATGTATAGAAAAAAATACCATTAAGGACAAAAGATTGGGCCGCGCCACAGGGGCCTATTGTGCACTACCCTTTTGTTTGGGTTATAGGGCCTTTAATTGAAGTAAATAAATGTATGAATAAAACAGGACAGAATCAAATAATGATTGATACTGAATTCAAATGCAACAAATGAATAATGCATTTTTGTCACATAGAAATACATGCAGTAAAGCACAGATTTTGAGCTAGAATGCAGGACATGCTAATAAATTCTGTAAAAATTACTTACTTTTGTAGAACACAAAATACATTTTGTAGAATGTAACCAAACATATTCATTTATTGATTTCTACTCAAAATTCTACTCTATTGATTTATACTAAAGACAAAATTTTTGAATTTCTCAGAGTATCTTCCTTTATGTACCACAGAAGAATGAAGAAGTTCATACAGGATTAAAATTACATGATGTTGTATACAGTATAATGACAATTTTTATTTTTGGGTGAACTGTCCCTTTAAGAACTTTAATATGTGTAGTAAACACCTTATTTATATAAGGCACTGATATTTATCCTTAATCAGGCTCTTACTGAATTAACATTTTTCTCCAATTAAAATGAATTACAACTTAACATTTAAAAAGGAAGAAATTTTTGCTTAAAATCCAGATATTAACTGACAAGTATTAGTACGATATCGTCACAAGAAAACATTACAATAGCTATTTTTTTATTCATAATAATAAACAATAAAATTTGTTATAAAATGACAGTAATTATGTATTGGCATTTATCACTTTACCTCATCATGCAGCTGTTTTCAGCAGCCCAGCAGTACCTACAGAACCTTTAATGTTCTCATATCACACAACTGCCTAACACAACTCTTTTTAAATCTGAATGCGTCAAGCAACTTGCGCTGTTTATCACTTTACATGGTGGTGGAAGCGCAGCGTACGTTCGTCAGCGCTGTGCGGGTGACTGATCCCGCCGCTTCACACATTTGGGCTATTTGCAGTTTCGAATGTCATTTAAAATAGCGCTTAATATGGAGGAGGTCTGCCTCGCTTCGGCGATCGGCCCACTACTCCACCGGCCCACCGGCAATGTCCCGGTTCTCCCCGATGGCCAGTACATCCCTGCTGGAGTGTGACGTGATTTGTGTCACGTGCAGGTGTGATGGATCGCGTACAAACCAATAGGGTGTCGGAATGGGATATGTTTATACTTCTCATCCAACCACAACCAAATTCACAAATTCATGTGGATGGCGCAATTTATCTGGATAGTTTTTTTTTTTTTCTTTTTTGAACATGACATGAATGAACACAATTGAGCCGAAAAAAATAGGAGTAACGAGTCTATTTTTAAAATGTAAGAAGTAGAAAGTACAGATAATTGCTTGAAAATGTAAGGAGTAGAAGTAAAAAGTAGGCTGAAAAATAATTACTCCAGTAAAGTATAGATACCCAAAAATTCTACTTAAGTAAGGTAACGAAGTATTTGTACTTCGTTACTTGACACCTCTGTCTATATCTCAGGGATGTGATTTTTCCGGATTAATCCGGAATTCCGGATTTTTCGACCTGAAAATGTACCTATGTCACGTATTTGCGACCGTTCGCAAATGGCGGATGGCGAAGTATGATTCCGGACCGCAAGATGCGTCCATGCGGACCGTGAAAGCTTTTGACATAATAATAATAATAAAAATGCCAAACGCTATTTCTAATAAATACATTTATATCAAGCACGCTATGGTCAGCGTTTGGGTGCAATCTTCCGTGCAGTGAGGAGAGACAAGATCGGCAGACAGATGTAGCTTTCAGTGAGTGAAAAACGTTGATGGAAAATGCATTATTTTGGGGTTACGTCGCAAAATATTGTAAATATATCTTTTTATACTCTATTTTTATACATATTTATATTTTAAACCACGACGGTGAGCCAATGGATATCACACAAGCAACGTGAAAACTGCGTATATTAAAGTGAAAGTAAAAACAGCGCTTTCAGCATCTAATGTGCACATTCTCTAAGAGACAATGATAGACGAATATACTTCATATGATGATATTAATTTACTTCCCTAATATTTCTCTTCTGCAAAATAAAAAGAAACATATTTTGTGTAGGCTAAGGGTTTTTGGAAGTCAGTTCTTGAAATAAAGCTCTTCATATTTATTAATGACTGTAGTGTTATTAGGGGTTAAGAAAGACTAATTATTTCAGGTGGTCTTAAATGTGGGGACTAAAAGGCAAGAATTGCGATGGAACTTTATAAGGTTATCCTTTGAATAAATATGAGCGCTGCACGTTTCAAAGTCAGCTGCGACGCTGTTTTGTGTATCATTCTGATAGCGCCTCCTGCTGGAAGAGAATGATCTGAAATTTTTTATCAGCTCGAACGTCTGTTGTCAAAAAGACCAATGTAAACAAATCAGTCCATGGTTTTAAGCACCAAACACGTAGAGTTGTAAATGTTATCTGATGGATCGACAAGATCATGTGTTATACAAATTTAAACAATTAAGGCAATAAAATATATGTTAATTATTATAATACTTGATTGACAATAATTGTTTAAATTAATATAAGAATTGATACTTTTGACTCTTGAAGGCTGGAATGTGAATTTTATAATTTAAGAAATCTTTTTTGTTTTGGGAAATCTGCATCTCAATTGTAAATCATGCTTTTTACAGTCATTTTAATTATTTATTTATTAATTAAATTTTGTTCAGGTCTTTAAAAAAGTATTTAAATGTGTAGAATTTAAGATTAAATATGCTGCAGATACCCTGGTCTCGCGAAGAAGGAAAAAAAAAAAAAAAACATAAATAGTTTTTTATATATAATTGTCTGGACCTCGGCTGGTGCGTAGGGTTCATTACTGGACCTCGAGCCGTTTTAGTTGAAGACCCCTGGATTAGATGATCGATTTTGAGTGATTTTCTACTATGGCAGGATGTTTAAGCTGCATTAACATTAACTTACTTGTATTTGCTAGCTATTAGGGATGCTCATTTCAGTTAATTTTCCTAACTAACATCCGCAAATCATTTTCCTGGGGGGGGGGGGTCTTAGTATATTTTCCTGCTTTTTTGTCCTTCGCCAATCACATGCCTGATATATATATATATATGTTTGTAGTTTATTTTAAAAATATATGTATTTATTAGTTTTTTTTTCCCACCTCCATGACAATCTAGAAAGAACTATGGTACATTAATATCTTAATTTATTAATATAAGAATATATATTCATTTATTCGATTTATTTCAGAATATTTTTTTAACTATTTTATACATTTTATTAATTTAGCATATTTATTAAATATACATTTGTTAGATTATAAAATACTGAATTTATTGATTTAATATTTATTGTAATACAATGTATCAAATCTAATTATATTTATAATTTAAATAATTGCATTTATTAAATGTATTTTATTTAAACTTTATACTTTTTTAGATTTATAAAAATGTGAAATATACACTTATTTTAGTAAATTCATCTGTTTAAATTTAAGTGTTATAAAACCTCTATAATTTTTACATTTATAAAAATAATTATTACTTGTTTTTAAGTGAATTTTATGAAGTTGGTTCATAATAAAATATATAAAGTATTAATATAAATATAATATTTAGAATTTTTTTTTCAGTAAATATATATATATTTTTTAAATGATTTATTTTAAATGTATAATTTTATTATTTAACACATTACTCATTGCTCCCCTCTCCAAATCTCATTTTGGGAAATCTTAAAGAAAATTAGTAAATTTTAATTAGTAAATTCTGAATAATAGAAGTGAATTGATTATGACTGCTAAAAATCGATTCAAATTTAAATTCAGCTTTAAATACAAAAATAGTTTTAATTGATGCATATACATTAAATGTGTCAAAATTATAGACTTTTTTTTTATGCCAAAAATCATTAGCAAATTAAGTAAAGATCATGTTCCATAAAGATTTTTGTAAAATTCCTACTGTAAATATATCAAAATGTCATTTTTGATTAGTAATATGCATTGTTAAGAGCCTAATTTGGACAACTTTAAAGGCGATTTTCTCAGTATTTTGATTTTTTTGCACCCTCAGATTCCAGATTTTCAAATAGATGTATCTCGGCCAAATATTGTCCTATCCTAACAAACCATACATCAATAGAAAGCTTATTTATTGATGCATACATCTCAGTTTTGTCAAATTTAACCTTATGACTGGTTTTGTGGTCCAGGGTCACATATATCATCCTCCATAGGGATTGTCCCTGTAATAAGTGTCTCAAGGGCGAAATTGTCAATCACACATTGGGGGGGACAGCTGTGGGAATTTTTGTGTTTGCGCATGCACACATTTAAAAAAAAAAAAAAAGCCAGAGTCCAAATGTTTGTAATTGTATAACACAACAAGGAATTTTATTACATCTGATCGTCAAACCAACATATACTCACCCTGTAATGATTACAGCATCAGCATACAGGCTATTAAGTCACAAAGCTGAATTTAAAGGGATAGTTCACCCAAAAATGAAAATTCTGTCATCATTTACTCACCCTCAAGTTTTTTAAAACCTGTAAGAATTTCTTTCTTCTGCTGAACACAAAATAAGATATTTTGAAAAATGTCTGTAACCAAACAGTTGATGGACCCCATTGACTTCCATAGTAGGTCAATGGGGTCCATCAACTGTTTGGTTACAGACATTTTTCAAAATATCTTATTTTGTTCTATACTTTAAAAAAAAATCAAATTTTCTAAAAATCTAAACGTCTTTTTCCCTTCATAATTCTCATAAGAATGCCTATTCCTCTAAACTTTGCTTTTTTGTTTCAGTAATTAAACATTGATCTAAGGGGCAGCTTGTTACCACATCTTACCCTATAACGTTACATTCACTCACAATGAATGTGAGTTAACCCTTGTGTGGTGTTCATATTTTTGTTATTCAGCCAGTGTTCGTGGGTCTGGTGGACCCGCTGCATTTTGGGGTTTTTAATTCAACATAATCAACCAATTTATGTTAAAATACTCAACAGATATTTAGGCTACTTCATCCCAATTACAAGCAATAGAAACAGCATTTATGGTTAATATTTCCTCTCTAGCTTTGTTAGATCACATTTAAGAATTGTAACCTTGTGCGGGAACGGCAGGGGTAGAAACAAAACTCACTTTTGCCTCACACTCTCCCACACTTACACACAACCTCTCTCTCACATGCATGCACACACACACACACACACACACACACACACACACACACACAGATATGTGGTTCATACAGGGAATCTCCATAGGCGTAATGGTTTTACAAATGTACAAACTGTATAATCAATGCCCCTACACTAACCCTACCCCTAAACCTACCAATCACAGAAAACTTTTGGCCTTTTTTGAAGTTCAAAAAACGCCATTTAGTATGTTTTTTAGCCGTTTGGTTTATGAGGACACAGATGTCCTCATAAACCATGTTTACGTTGTAATACCCAAGTCATTATACACATTTGTGTAATCATAAACCATATACTATACAAGAACACACACACACACACACACACACACACACAACAGCAAGGCCTGACAGGAGGAGGACAGAGTAAAGGTCCTACAGACCCGAACACCATACAAGGGTTAAGAGCTATTAATGTCATGCTGTCCGGTACCTTAGTACCTTACTTCTCACTTCTGTTAAAAATGCCTAAAATCTCCAGAAACGTAACGTTACTTTGTTTTTCTTTCCAAAGAAATTACAGATGTCAGCTGCTGCAGTCTTTCTCTTGTTCATTTTTGGCCAATACTGTGAAATATAACAGCAACGCAATTCCAAGGGATGAAAATGGTGAAGTAAGAAAGAACAAATGACAGGACTCTAAAATAACTTGCTAGATAAACCCAATTCAGAGAACAGGACCGTGGCTCAAAACGCTAACGTTAGCTGTAAAAACTGGGTTTGGTACAGTAGATTTGACAAGCCTGTCACTGACCGCTATCCGTTTGCTTTAAAGCCAGGCTACATGCTAGCGTGTATACAGTAACGTTAGCTAGCTGTCGGCTAGCTTGTCAATAGACCCATTCATACAAGCTGTATAATATTACAGTCGAAATTTACAAATTCTACAATTCGAAATTCTAGTGAAATTCACCTGGTCGTTATCTAAGGGATTATGTCAGCCAAAAACACCATATAGATATGTGCCAAATGTCTGTCAGATTTCGCGCTCTTCTTCTGTTTGTTTTTTCCTAACTCACTGACGGTGGCGGTGCACGAGCTACTAAAGGTATAGGGGAAAACATGACATGGATCAGGTTTTGTTAATGTATAGTGTAAGGCCAGTCGAATGGATTTGGGAAATGGACCGGCCGGGATTTTATATTTTCGGAGCTGGAAAGAAAGACGTATTTGCAATCACATCGATATCGCCCGCATAATCATACAGTATGATCAAATATTGGGGGGGACAAATTGTCCTTCTTTGAATATTGGGGGGGACGTGTCCCCCTGTCCCCCTGTCCCCCCATAGAATTAGTGTCTTGATAGTCAGTAATAAATAACTTGACTAGTTGATAAGCGTCCTGAACTGAAGTGTTTTTTTTAAGTGTGTTGTAGTTTAAGGGTCATTCGGTAGAGGGCGGTATTTTCCCATTTAAAAACTGCGTTTTTTTCCTTTATTTTTTTTTTTTAGTCGTCAATTTGTCCTGTATATTAAATTTATTATATTAAATTGGAGCTGCTTTATAGTACTTCAAATAAAAATGATTTGAATTGCGTTTAAATGGCTTTATACACATCATATGCAAATTCCTCCGTGTCTGACGTCGTTTTGAAAGGTGATACTCTAATGACGTCGCAGAGCTCCGGTGCCCGGTGACGTCACTGCTGGCGTAGTAGCAGCGGCGGCGTTCGCGCGGATCGGACTCACATGAGCGCGAGCGTGTGATCGAGCGCTGTGCGGCAGCGGCGTCCAGGAGCGCGCACAGACTGGCACACGCACCGCACCGCGGACTCAGATCATGCAAGTATGACATGCGCTCCGTTTTTCCTTCATTTGATTCGTTTTAACGCTCGACGGCCCGTTTGATCCGGATCTGATGGAGGGAGCTGCTGCGGCCGGAGGATGTTCGGCGCTGCCGGAGGACGCGGACGCGGTGTTCGGCGCTGGATGCGGGATGGATGCTGCAGATCTCGGTATGCGGAGGATCTTTTACCTTCATGCTTCATGTGTTTCACATAGGGGTCGATTTGATGCATATAAGTTGCGTTTCTATTTCAGTATACAGTTTAAGATTGTTATTTTGTAACATAGTCGTGTTGGAAATACCTGGCAGTGTCAGGTTTATAAATATGGTAATCAAACAGTACCATGGTATTCCCATTTCATACAGTCGCTACTTTTATTTTAAATGGCTTTATGTTTAGGTTATACATTTTCAGTTTATTTCC
>NC_133370.1:3559810-3603180 GCF_049309525.1 Garra rufa
AATGTATATAATATATATATAAATGACAAAATACACTTATTTTCTGTCACGTGTGTGTGTGTGTGTGTGTGTGTGTGTGTGTGTGTGTGTGTGTGTGTATAATACATAGTGATACAACTAAACAATTAACATATGTACACAATCTGTGAAAGACAAAATATTTAAGTATTTACGTACAAATTATATACTGATACAGTATCATGTTCTACCATGTTTTTGATATACATCATAACAATACCATGATACTCTTTATTATATAGAACCATTTAAATACCACAAGTTATGAATGTTTTGAGCTATGCCACATTACTTTTGCCAGATTCTGGAGCATGTTATGTGTGTTAACATCATGTGACGTTGGGTTGAACATCAGTATGAGTGTGTCCTTCAAATGCAAACTCAAAGTCACTCAGAGTAATAATGCTCAGAGAGAGTTTGCCTTGTGTTGACAGCTGTTCCTGTAGAATATCCTGTTGAGGACACACAAACAGTGGGTCTCTCTCAGGTCCTGTGGACTTGATTTTAAGGCTTTGCTCTGCCGCTAATCCTGTTTTTTAGCCGTGGTTTTCCACACTCAGCATTCCCGTTCATCACGGATTCAGAGCGTGTGTGTGTGTGTGTGTGTGTGTGTGTGTGTGTGTGTGTGTGTGTGTGTGTGTGCAGCCGTCACATGATTTTCCTTCTGTCTGTTGATGTTCATTATTACTGTAGAGTTGACTCATTCAGATGAGATGTTTCTACTTAAATGAAACACAAAAAGTCCTTCATCTATTGAAAGTGTAATGTATGGAATGTATAAAATCCTCAGGGTTGATAATCAAGCCAATCTGAAAGTCTGATGTAGACATAAATGAGATTAGACGTCTTTTTCCCAAAAGAAGCAGTAGACTTCAGTAATAGTTTCCATTAGCTCTCTGTTTAATTTCATTGCTCTTAAATGATCCCAAGTGCTCTTTTGCATGTTGTCGCGTGTTTCATGTGGAAGCGCTGCAAGTGGTTTGGAGTAATGTTAGAACCGGCGCTCACTGATCCACCCACATTAAACCTGCTCTCAGATCAGATCTCATCCTGAAAAATAGACCAGACTGGCCTCGTGCCGTTCTGGCTGAGATCACAGTCAGATTTGCAGAAATAAATGCATTTAGAGCTCCATAGAAGCATATCAGAGGATCACAGGAAGGAAATGGGCGTTTTGGGATGCGTTACGGAAAGAAGCACATCAAATATGTGTTGCTGAACATGTTCCAGATTATTATAATTATTGTAATTCTTATTCTTAATAGTTGTCTGGTTGATAATGTCGCATTGTAGATTAGTGACCCAATATAGAACCAAACTGTTTGTTTTATGCAATAAATGTCATAAGGGTCAATGTTTTGAAATTGAGATGAATCCATTATCTGAAAGCTGAATAAATAACTTGATGCATTGTATTTAGCCAAGATAACACTATTTGTAAATTTGAATCTGATGGTGCAAAAAAATGTAAATATTGACTAAATCACCTTTGAAGTTGTTCAAATGAAGTTTTTAGCAATGCGTATTACAAATGAAAAATTAAGTCTTGATATATTTGCAGTAGGACATGATTTTTGGCATAAAAGAAAAGTCAATCATTTTGACCCATGCGATGTATTCTCGGCTATTGCTACAAATATACCCGTGCTGCTTAAGACTGGTCACATTTGAGCATTTCTACATTTTGTTCTCCCTTTAAGAGCTGATTTAAATGTCTAACACTTCACTTCAGGCACTTCACTTTTACATATACTGTCGAGCCCGAAATTATTCATACCCCTGGCAAATTCTGATGTAAAGTTACTTTTATTCAACCAGCAGGTTTTCTTTTGACTGGAAATGACACAGGCTTCTCCCAAAAGATAATAAGACGATGTACAAGAGCCATCAAAAAGTTTAAGTTCAAAAAAGCATGTCCAAAATTATTCATACCCTTCTCAATAATCAATAGAAAAGCCTTTATTGGCTATTACAGCAATCAAACTGTATATATATAATTGCTTTTTTTTTTGTTATCAAATATTTATTAAGGAAAACAACAAAATATCACAAAGCATTTCAAACAGCCAAGAGGAATGATCCATATACATGTATATCAAATACATATAGACAACCCTGTATTAATAGAAAACAAGTAAATTAAAAGGGGAAAAAAATAAAAATAATAATAATAATAATAATAAAATAAAGGGGGGGGGGTACCCACATACATACACTTAAGGGGATTTGCTCATATTCAGGAACTCCCACTAAACCAATTTAAAATACAGGTAAAGAGAAGAGATCATCTCAACCAGGTTTTCAGTGACTCCGCAACAGTGTGCCAACTACAAAGGGTCTTTTCATTTGCACCATTTACTCGAGCAGTAGACAGTTCTAAAAAAATGACATCCAAAAATGTAAGAATCCAGCATTTCACAGAAAGAGAATGAGGGGGTTTCCATCTTAATGCAATCATCTTTTTGGCAGCTGTGAGGCCAGCTAGTAATATGCGCTTGTTCTGATTGTTAATATTCAATATTGTTAATTTATTCAATAATAAAACTGGGACAGTTACAGGTACAGTTGTGGAAACCAGATCAGACATTCTTGATGCAACCCTAGACCAAAATTGAGCAACAGGTGGACACTCCCACATCATGTGTAGAAAAGTACCTGGAACCTTCAAAGTGCACAAGGTGCAGTTTGGGTCAGTTAACCTCTTCATTAGATGAAGTTTACGGGGAGTTAAATACGTTCGATGTACAAAATTAAAATGTATCTGTTGGTGGTCAGGATTACGAGAAGCCTCCTTTATATTTACCCAAACATCCTCCCAATTGAAATCTAAATCTAAGTTGGGGCAATCATGTCTCCACAGTCTTTCTAGTGGCAGATTAGCATAAGAAGCTTCCAAAATAAAAGTATATAATGTAGACACTAAACCGCTATTATTTCTTTGAGCAATGAATAGTTTATACAAAGGATGTACAATTAAAGGTTGTTGCCAAGGTACGCCATATGCTTTGAGGGCCGATCTAAGCTGAAGATAAAAGAAAAAAGAAGAAGCTGGCAAATTGAATCGTTTTTATATATATAATTGCTGACCAGCTTTTTGCATGTCTCCACTGGTATTATTGCCCATTCATCTTTAGCGATGAGCTCCAACTCTTTCAGGTTGGAGGGTCTCCTTGCCATCACCCTGATCTTTAGCTCCTCCACAGATTCTCAATTGGATTTAAGTCAGGACTCTGGCTGGGCCACTGCAAAACGTTAATGTTTTTGTCTGCTAACCATTTCTTCACCACTTTTGCTGTGTGTTTTGGGTCGTTGTCGTGCTGAAATGTCCACTGGTGCCCAAGGCCAAGTTTCTCTGCAGACTGCCTGATGTAGTTGTTGTTGACAATTCTGATGTATTGCTCCTTTTTCATGGTGCTCTTTACTGTGATTAGGTTCCCTGGTCCACCGGCTGAAAAACACCCCCAAAACATTAGGCTCCCTCCACCATGTTTGACAGTGGAGATGGTGTTCTTAGGGTTAAAGACTTCTCCGTTTTTACGCCAAATGAAGGCCAAACAATTCAATTTTTGCTTCATCTGACCATAAAACAGAAGACCAGAAGTCTTCTTCTTTGTCCAGAAGAGCATTTGCAAAGGCCAAGTGGGCTTTTGTGTGCCTTATCTGGAGATGTGGTGTCCTCTTTGGTCTGCATCCACGGAACCCAGTGGTGTTCAGTGTCTGTTGGACTGTCTGCCTTGAGATGTTGCCACCAGCAGAGCCCAGATTCATCAGGATGGCCTTGGTGGTGATCCTTTACCTCTCTCACTATCCTCCTGGCCAGCACAGGTGTCAACTTTGGCTTCTGTCCACGTCATCTGGGATTTTTCACAGTGCGGAACGTCTTGTATTTTTTAATAATACTTTGCACTGTAGCCACTGGAACTTCAACACATTTAGATATGGTCTTATAGCCTTATAGCCCTTTCCTGACTTGTGAGCAGCCACAATGCACAGCCGCAGGTCCTCAGTGAGCTCCTTTGTCTTATCCATGACTGTCCACAAACCAACAGCAGAGAGCTTCTGTTTTTCACCTGTTGAGTTGATTAAAACAGCTGTTCCCAATGAATCAGGGTCATTAGGATGCTTTAGAACAGCTTGGACTGTTTGGAATGGTATAGAACTTTGGATTTTCCCATAGACTGTGACAGTTTGCAAAGGGTATGAATAATTTTGGACATGTCATTTTTTGTTCAAATGTAAATAAAAGATGAGAAATATTTTTTTTTCCACAATGATGCCTCTTGTACATCGTCTTATTATCTTTTGGGAGAAGCCTGTGTCATTTCCAGGCAAAAAAAAAAACTTGCTGGTTGAATAAAAGCAACTTTAAGTCGAATTTGCCAGGGGTATGAATAATTTTGGGCTCAACTGTATAATGCATTATCAAAGTTAATTTAATTGCATTAATTATTGTCTTATGTAATCAGATTACAAAAAGTACTTGTAATTAGATTAAATTACATTTTGTACATAAATTTTACATTTTTGATTTACGTGATGTATTCATTTACTTTGTATTATTTATACGCACGATTATAGGATTTGTACCATCTTCAGCATTGTCTTTTGCCTTCAGAACAGACCTGTGATCAGTTTTTGAGTCGTGACCCACTAGTTGAGGTCTAAAGGAGGACAACTGAAGGGAATGGCTTGTTGTTGTGTGCAGCTTGTTTTGAGAATGGAGGCTGTCGGCTGTTGTCGAGACTCAATAGGTAACCTGAACTATGTGTGTCAGTCTCTGTGCTGAGCGTGCAAGTTTCTGGCAGACAGACGTGTTCGTACCTGTATCTTAGATTTACATGCAAACACATTCATGCTGCAGGGCCCGTCCACATCCACTCCACACGGTTAGGAAACTTAAGAACAACCGCATAGCCCAGTTGAGTTTAGTTGACTTATGTGAAGGTTATTCTAAGATCTTTAGCTTTAGCTACGCTTCATTAAACAAACTGCAAGACTGAATTAAAAACTGGAGTTCAGTCCAAAAGTCAGGGGTTTGTTTTTAGAAGGAATGCAGTTTAGTCAGTTGCTCAGATGTGTCTATGAGTTAATCATAAAGCTAGTTTTCACCATGTGTGGACCATTAATAAACCCTCCAGGAACTGTGAGCTGTAGATTGGCAGCCAACATGTAAAGGGAGTTCTGTCTTTCATCCTGATGGCTAATGTAAATGAGTAACAGTCTAGATTAACAAATATAAAATCTCTGTTTTCCATTTTTTTTTTTCTGAACCCATTCTAAAGTCCAGAATTAATTGAATTTTAATTATCAAAAATCATGTTTTGTAAACTGAATTCATACAATTTTAACCTTTTAATTTGTATTCAAAATGTCAACAATAATATTGCTACAAGAAATGTGTAATTATTTAAAAAAAAAAATCTGTGTTTTATGATAAATACTTATTATAACACTTATTTAATTATATTAACACTTATGTAATTTATTTTATTTCAGCTACTTGCCAATGCAGCATTTCTAACATAACTAAAAATGAAATTGAAAACAAAAAAAAATTTTTTTTTTAAATATTTAAAAAAAGAACAAAACTAATAGGAATGACAAAAAAAAACCTAATAGTATTAATAAAACAAACAAATTATTGCAGTATTTGGGTCAAAGACAAAAAAGGGTTTAAGCATAAAAACAGTGTGTAACACTGCTTTAAATTGTTGTTTTTCAAAAAAACAATTCTCAAAAAAACTCAAATTTTGAATTTAAAGTTTAATTTAATTGCATTTTTGTTTTTCTGAGCAAAAAAAAAATCATAAATTTTTTTCCAAATTTACAATAGACACCCACTAAAATTTAATTCAGTGCATTAATAACAGATTTAATAGATTTTTTTTTTTTTTTTTTTTTGATAGGACAGATCAAATATAACAGGAAGCGAATTGGGAGAGAGATAAGGGGCGGGATCGGGAAAGGTCCTCGAGTCGGGATTCGAACACGGGACGCCCAGAGTGCAATGGCGCTATATGTCTGCAAGGCTATCAGCGCCGACTAATTGAATTTTTATAATCTGATTTTTTTATTAAAAATTATTTTGTAGGATTTGACTAGATTCGGATCTTTCAGAATCAGTTCTAAATTATGATTGATTTCATTTGGAATCCTGTAGACGTTCAAATCGTATGTTCTCATTATCAGTCTTTCCCAGCGCTTTTAAAGACATTTTCTTCTCTGAGGGAAGTTGTGTGCCTTAGAGGTTGATTTTTAAAAACTCAGTTTGGGTAAACTTTCTCAGTTGTTATACTATAAGGTATAGAGTAATGAGAAATGTTTGCGTTCGTACAGAGGTCTTTGACTTTAGACTGTAGACTTTGGTGAATTCTTCTGAGAAAGAAATGACCATGTGGATTTGACAGAGTTTCATGTCATCAAATATTTAAAAGATACAAGACTTTAGTTTCAGACACTTAATAGTAAGTAAATGAGATGTCATCGAGCACAGCTGTATACAACCTGACCTCTAATACATGTGGACTTGAGTTTGAACACTGTATTTCTTGTTTAGAGAAAGGATATTTAATATCTCACCAGATTATGCGTTAAGTGTGTTTACAAACAGAGAACATGAGTTCAGCAGCACACTGAGCTTTATTCTACAGTGCCCTACAAAACTCTTGTAAAAAAGAAAAACATAATTGTGACCCTGGACCACAAAACCAGTCATAAGGGTCCATTTTTTTGAAACTGAGATTTATACAGCTCTCCATTGTTGTGTTAGGATAGGACAATATTTAAAATATTTTGACAACTTTTTGAAAATCTGGAATCTGAGGGTGCAGGAAAAAATCTAAATATTGAGACAATCACCTTTTAAAGAAATTGATACTTTTATTCATCAAGGCCTGATTAATTTGCTCAAAAGAGCCAGAAAACACATTCATAATGTTACGAAAGATTTCACATTTAAATACATTAAAATGCATTTAAGATTTCTATTTAAAAAAAATGCTGTTCTTTTGAACATTTTGTTAATCTGTGGATCCTAAAAAAAGTATCACAGTTTCAACAAACATATTGGGCAGCACAAGTGTTTTCAATATTAATAATAATCAGAAATGTTTCTTGAGCAGCAAATCAGAATATTAGAATGATTTCTGAAGGATCATGTGACACTGAAGACTGGAGTAATGATGCTGAAAATACAGATTTGATCACAGGAATATATTACATTTTCACATAGAAAACTGCTATTTTAAATTACAATAACATTTTTTATTGTAAGAATCTTTACTTTATTTATTTTAAGAATCAATGCATTAAAGAGGGTTTGCAAATTTAAAGAAATTGTTACTTTTATTCATCAAGAGTGCATTAAATTGCTCAAAAGAGCCAGAAAACACATTCATAATGTTCACATTTACACACATTAAAACACATTTAAGATAAATATTTCAAATAAATGCTGTTCTTTTGAACTTTTTGTTAATCTGTGAATCCTAAAAAACAAAACAAAAAAGTATTACAGTTTCAACAAACATATTGGGCAGCACAAGTGTTTTCAATATTAATAATAATCAGAAATGTTTCTTGAGCAGCAAATCAGAATATTAGAATGATTTCTGCAGGATCATGTGACACTGAAGACTGGAGTAATGATGCTGAAAATTCAGCTTTGATCACAGAAATATATTACATTTTTTATTATATTCACACAGAAAACTGTTATTTTAAATTGTAATATTATTTCATAATTTTACAATTTTTTATTATATTTTTAATCAAATAAATGGCGGTTTTATGAGAAAAAGAGTACTGATCACAAACTACAAAAAAATAGTAGTGTAAATATCAAACCACCCTAGCAACTACTGTATCTAGTACTTAGCAACCAGCTAGAGCACCTTAGAAACCATTGAAAAGCCTATCAAGCGTAAAGCAGCACACCAGCATGGTAGCAGTAGGTAAACACACATGAAGTGTCTTTCTATATAAGCGCACTGACACATGAGCCGCCGTCGTCAACACCATGGCAACATGAAACATGAAGCTCATGTTCTGATCTTACACAATCAAAAACATGCTGGAGCATCTCACATGACCTGAACATGATGAGCACATTAGTAATCATCGCTGACATTAATAATCTATCTCTAATGCATGTGCTGAATTTATGACTCAAAACAGTGCCATTGTTAGAGAGGTCATCGGATGCAAATCTAACTTTAATGTTGTTTGAACATTAATGTGTGTTGGTAGTTTGTGTACACAACCACCCTACAATGATAAAAATCCACCCAGTGGTATTTTTTTAATCTTTAAAAGTAATTTCCCTTTTAAAATCAGGTCATTCTGATGACACACAGACAGAGGCCCCTCCCACAATAGTTGATTGACGTGAGCGCCTTACCTTAGCCCCGCCCTCACCGAGCTCAAACAGTCCAACTCTGATGGCCATTGAGTGACTCAGAAGACTCTAATTGAGCGATTGAGGTGTTCTGTTGATGGATGTAATAATGAACATAGCAGTCGTCATTTACTACCGACATCTGAGCCGCTGAAGATACAGAGGATAACGTTTCTTTCGTTTTTTAAAAGGAAAGGGCCAATCCCGATCTATATGCGTCTATGTTTGTACGAATTGTACCTGATGCAGCTTCACCCACAGCAGAAGTGAGAAGAAGGGGTTTTTATGCATTTTTGCAAACGGCCTTTCTTAATGATGTGCGTTTTGGCAAGTTTCGCAGCTAAATGTGATTAAAGTAAACATTACGGCTCATAATCCCTCAGCAGAGAGGGGCGGGGCAAGCAGAGCTCATTTGCATTTAAAGGACCATGCAATAAAATGAGTTGATGTTTTGCAGAGCTGATTTTGACAAGGTAAAAGAGTGTTTTTTTTACACTACTACTGTTTTGAGCATTTTTAACCAAAGTATATTATAGACTTTTCATTAAGTCCCTAAAGAATCATTTGAACTTGTGAGAAATCGGCATCCGATGACCCCTTTAACTAAAACAAAAACTATTTTTTAAAAATGTTAATTTAAATAAAGATTAAATAAATAATACGTTTTTGACAGAAAACTTAATCAGGAATTTGAAATGCTGCCTTGGCACCTGACTAAAATGAAACAAGTTTATGTTAAAGAACAAAAATTACCGAAACTAAAATTAAGGCTTTATAAAAATGTTTAAAAAATGAATGCTAATTTAAAATATTAATAAATGGGACAAAGATGTTTACAAATAAATTTACAAAAGTGATTTTATGTCCACAGAAAGCATGTTAAATGTAAGCAAAGTGTCTACTATTAAAATTAAATTTTATTTAAAAAACACTATTTTAAAGCAGTATTACACATTGTTTTTATGCATCTGTGACCCAAATACTACAATAGTAAGTTTGTTTTATTAATACTTTTAATTAGTTTTATTTATTTATTTTTAGTTTTCTTTTTAATTTTTAATTTTTTTTGTCATTCCTATTAGTTTTTGTTCTTTTTTTAATATGTAAAATATATTTTATTCATTTTCTTGTTTTCACATTTTACTTTTTGTTATTTTAGAAATGCTGCATTGGCAAGTAGCTGAAATAAAATAAGTTAAACTGAAATAAAATATAAGAAAAAACATTATTTAATTTCACATACTTTTTTGTTTCTGTGTGTTTGTGTGTGAATTCTTATGATTTTACTCTATTATGGTTTTAATTTTAGTTAATTTGTTATAACCTTGATCTGAGCACAGTTTGAGACATTAAGATCTTATTTTTTTTTTATTAATTTTTTTTTTTTACTCTTTTGCTTTCTAATGAATTTCATTGGTGCATATGAGAAACAATTAAGATTAAAGGAGATCTCATTTGTGTATTAAGTAGCTCAGGCATATTTGTAGCAAAAGCCAAACATACATTGTATGGGTCAAAATGATCAATATTTCTTTTATGCTAAAAATTATTAGGATATTAAGTAAAGAGATTTTATAAATTTCCTACCATAAATATCAAAACTTATTTTTTGATTAGTAATATGCATTGCTAAGAACTTCATTTGGACAACTTTAAATGATTAAATGAACGCAAATCCTCTGTAGTGCATTAAACATGATTTTGATTTTTGCTTGCACTGTTTGCTCATGTAAACGGAGAAATTCTCTTTATTTATAATATCAGATGGACTGAGTTCATAATAATCGCTCACATCACATTGCATTTGACAGACTTTCTAAGAGCAGGAGGAATTGGTGTGATTGTGGTTTTGCTGGAGCTCCGGCAGGATTCAGTGGATCAAACAAACGTCTTTGAGTCTTTGAGTTCTGTCACGTCTCGTGTGGCTCATCATCATCCGCCACAGGCTGCAGTCTTGAGCGCTGCTTTACATAAGGCTTACGTAACGGATGGCTGACTCTCGTTGAGTGCAGAAGATGCTCTTCCAGCTGTTGAGATCAGAAAACATGCAGCAGATTAGATGATTATCTGCAGCACAGAGTCACACATGCAGCAGAATCTCACTGTAGTCGCTGCTTTCTAACTAGACTGAATGGAGCTCTCAGGTATGATTTGTTTAAAGTGTTTCTCTTAAGATTAAACCATTATCGCAGAGTGATGTTCTGAGAAGTAGGAGCTTTGGCAGATTTCTCTATATGTGCTTCATTTATTCTCAATATTTTTAAGGAGATACACTTTAGATATTAAATACTGATAGCAACAGTCAGACTTAGAAGAGAAGTGTGTAGCTCAGTGGCTGGTCTTTAATTGCTATTATTTACTATATTTTGATATTTAATATTATTTTATGTTTTTTATATATTTTATTTTAATTTAAATTTAATTTAGTCATTTTATGTGATTTTGACTTTTATTTCTGTATTTAAGAATATATATTTTTAGCTTAGTTTTTTTTTATTTTAGTTTAGTTCTTTAGCTTAAGATCATTACAGTATATATTATTCGACATACACTACTAGTCAAAAGTTTTCGGACAGTAGGATTTTTAATGTTTTTAAAGAAGTCTCTTTTGCTCACCAATCCTGCATTTATTTGATCTACAATACGGCAAAAGCAGTGATATTGTGACATATTTTTACTATTTAAAATAACTGCTTTCTATTTAAATATATTTTAAAATGTAATTTATTTCTGTGATTTCAAAGCTGCATTTTTTAGCATTATTACTTCGGTCCTCAGTGTCACACAATCCTTCAGAAATCATTCTAACATGCTGATTTGCTGCTCTAGAAACATTTATTATTATTATTATTATTATTATTATTTATTATCAATATTTAGAATGGTTGAGTAAATATTTTCTGGAACAGAAAGATCCAAAGATTAGAATTCATCTGAAATAAAAAAGCTTTTGTAATTATTTTTGTAATTATACCATTCAAAAACTTGTATTTTGAAAGAGAAATGAAAGAAATTAATGCTTTTATTTAGCAAGCATGCTTTAAAATGATCAAACGTGATGATTACAAACATTTCTAATGTTACAAAAGATTTCTATTTCAGATAAATGCTGTTTTTCTGAACTTTCTATTCATCAAAGAAACCTGAAAAAATCTACTCAGCTGTTTTCAACATAATAATAATAATAATAATACATGTTTTTGAGGAGCAGATCAGAAGGATTTGAGACACTGAAGACTGTAGTAATGATGCTGAAAATTCAGCTTTGAAATCACAGAAATAAATTACATTTTAAAATATATTCAAATAGCAAACAGCTATTTTAAATAGTAAAAATATTTCAAAATTTTACTGTTTTTGCTGTGTATAAAAAACATAAAAAATCACACTGTACTGGTATTGTATATGTCAAATAATACTGTATATAAATTATAGATATTCTTATTGTGTTTTGACTATATATTTATATATTAAGATTTCTCTGAAATTAATTTCTTTGCTTCACATTTCTTGGACAAACTGTTGAGATACAGTATTAATGATATCAGACTTCATAAGGGTGTATTTGCTTACTCTTCTTTTTGACGTATTTCAACTCAGTTTGCTGTTGTATCGCAGTGATTCGGTCTATCTGTACATCAGTTGTGAGATCTTAAAGTAACAAGGTCGTTGATGTTGTCAGATGGCGCATATAAATGGTTAAGATGCTTGTCCCATCATGATGGTTAGTCGAGCGGTAACGCTGTTGTTTGTATCAGCAGGTCTGTCACTGAAGATGAGTGGACTGAGTTAGTACAGTGACGCGTGAAATGCTTTTTCTGTCGTTCACTGACCTGATTGAAAATATAGTTTCTCAGATTGCTCACGCAGGTCAGACGCCTAAGCTGTGATGTGCTGGTTTTTGAGGAGATATATGGGACAGAACAGCAGGAGTCAGCACGTGCAGACAATAGAAATCTGTTCAGACTAACCTGACTGAGACAAAAGATGTGTCCTGTGGCCTAAATATATATATATATATATATATATATATATATATATATATATATATATATATATATATATATATATATACATATGCTCTGAAATGGCTCTAAAATTTCTAATGTTTAATTTAAGAAATAAAATACAGCAAAAAGAGTAGTTCAGTATATTGTCAACATTATCTCAGTATATTTTCATGCAGATGACCTTCAAATCTATAAACTGACCATTATTTTTTTTTTGTAATTGTTAGGGTGTTTTGCTAGTACTTTGTTAAGGAGTTGCTATGGTTTTCTATTTGGTTGCTAGGGTATAGCCAGGTGGTTTCTATGGTGTTCTGGGTGGTTGCTAGGGTGTTTTGGGAGGTTGCTAGGGGTAAACTATGCAGTTTTTAGGTTGCTTTTTGCAGTGCTTTGTTTAGGGGTTGCAATGGTTTTCTATTTGGTTTCTAAAATATAGTTATTTTAGGTGGTTGCTAGGGGGTTTAGATGGTTGCTAGGGCATCACAATGCAGCTGTTAGGTTGTTTATGTTAGTGCTTTGTTACGGGGTGGCTATGGCTTTCTATTTGGTTGCAAGGGTATAGCAAGGTGGTTTCTATGGGATTTTGTGTGGTTGCTAGGGTGTTTTGGGAGGTTGCTAGGGCATCACTGCAGTTCTTATGGTGTTTTGTTAGAGGTTTGTTAAGGGGTTGCTATGTTTTTCTATTTGGTTGCTAGTGTATATATAGGTGGCTTCTGTGGTATTCTGGGTGGTTGCTATGGTGTTACTAGCGGATTTAGATGGTTGCTAGGGCATCACTATACAACTGTTAGGTTGTGTTTGTTAGTGCTTTGTTAAGGGGTGGCTATGGTTTTCTATTTGGTTGCTAGGGCATCACTATGCGGTTGTTGGAGTGTTTTTGCTAGTACTTTGTTAAGGGGTTGCTATAAGGTCTGTTTAGTTGTTAGTGCATAGCTAGGGTGTTTCTGTGGTGTTCTGGTGGTTGCTATGGTGTTGGTAGGGTGTTTTGAATGTTACTAAGGCATCACAAAGTAGTTGTTACGGTGTTTTTTTCCAGTACATGTTTAGGGGTTGCTTTGGTTTTCTATGTGGTTGCTAAGCTATAGCTATTGTAGGTGGTTGCTATGGGGTTCTGGGTGGTTGCTAGGGGGTTTGGATGGTTGCTAGGGCATCACAATGCGCTTGTTTTTGCTAGTGCTTAGGTAGTAAGTTAGTAGTTAAGGGGTTGCTATGGTGTCTGTTAAGTTGTTAGTGCATAGCGGGAGTGTTTCTGAGGTGTTCTGGGTGGTTGCTAGGGTGTTTTGGATGGTTATTAAGGCATCAGTGTAGTTGTTAGGTTTTTTTCCCAGTGCTTTGTGTAGGGGATTGCTATTGGTTGTTAGTGCATAGCTAGGGTGTTTCTATGATGTTCTGGGTGGTTGCTAGGGTGTTTGGATGGTTGCTAGGGCATCACAATGCGCTTGTTTTTGCTAGTGCTTAGGTAGTAAGTTAGTAGTTAAGGGGTTGCTATGGTGTCTGTTAAGTTGTTAGTGCATAGCGGGAGTGTTTCTGAGGTGTTCTGGGTGGTTGCTAGGGTGTTTTGGATGGCTATTAAGGCATCAGTGTAGTTGTTAGGGTTTTTTTCCCAGTGCTTTGTTTAGGGGATTGCTATTGGTTGTTAGTGCATAGCTAGGGTGTTTCTATGATGTTCTGGGTGGTTGCTAGGGTGTTGCTATGGTGTAATTCACAGTATTAATATATCTTTAATATATCCTTTCCTGTTTAGTTCACGCTGCAGGACAAGTTACAAACCTTATGCTTCAGTGCCATATCTGTGATTTCTCTGTTTGATCTCGTCAAATGCATGAACCTGTGTGTCTGAGGTTGTAAACACTAGTTGCGTAAGAACAGGAGCTGAAGGCCGGAGCTTTATTTAGCATCTCCTCATCCGCAGATCAGCGTCTCATCCAGAACAGCTCACTCACATCAGAACATAAACACAGACAGTGATACAGCTGACAAAGTTATAATGGTCTCATTTCACCCTGACTCTTCTGAGAGAGAAAAAGCTTTAACTGATGTTCTTCATGCAGGATCCCGGATGTTATTGCTCACATGATGCTCTTTCAGAGCTCAGGAGACTTAGTTATGGGTCATTTAAGGATCAACGTTGTCTCCAAAACTTCCTTTGAAGACCTAAAGAGAACAAAGCTATTATTTAAAGGAGTTTAGATCATTTGATGAGAAATGTGACTCTGGACCACAAAACCAGTCTTAAGTAGCACTGATATATTTGTAGCTATAGCCAAAAATACATTGTATGGGTCAAAACTATCAATTTTTGTCCAATTTATTATTTTTCTATGAAGATATTGTGTAAATTTCATACCATAAATATATCAAAACTTAATTTTTGTTTAATAATATGCATCACTAAGAACTTAATTTGGAAAACTTTAAAGGTGATTTTCTCAATATTTAAATTTTTTGTACCCTCGGATTGTAGATTTTCAAATTGTTGAATCTTGGCCAAAAATTGTCCTGTTACAGATGTATACAGTAAATTTAAAAAAATTACCCTTATGACTGGTATTAGTATTATTTATATACTGTTACAGTATTTTGTAACATTTTGTGTTTTTGCTAGAGCTTTGTTAAGGGGTATATAGCTATATTGCTATGGTATATAGCTATGTGGTTTCTATGGTGTTTTTGGTTGGTTGCTAGGGCATTTGGGGAGGTTGCTAGGGCATCACTTTGAAGTTGTTATGGTGTTTTGGTTTCAGTGCTTTTTTAAGGGGTTGCTTTGGTTTTCCATTTGGTTGCTATAGGTATTGTAGGTGGTCGCTATGGGGTTTTGGGTGGTTGCTAGGGTGTTGCTAAGGGGTTTGGATGGTTGCATGGGGCATCACTATGCAGTTGTTAGGGTGTTTTTTCAGTGCTTTGTTTAGGGGTTGCTATGGTTTTCTATTTGGTTGCTTTAGCTATTGTAGGTGGTTGCTATGGGGTTCTGGATGGTTGCTAGGGGGTTTGGATGGTTGCTAGGGCATCACTATGCAGTTGTTAGGGTGTTTTTTACTAGTCCTTTGTTACGGGGTTGCAATGGTTTTCTATTTGGTTGCTAGTGTATATCTAAGTTGTTTCTTTGGTATTTTGGATGGTTGCTATGGTACTAGGATATTTGGGTGGTTGCTAGGGCAATGAAAAATAGATTTTATTTTAGTTAACATTTTTGTCATTTTGGTATGTGTTTTTGTCATATTTATTTATTTATATTTTTTGCTTTATTTTTATTTCAGTTTTTAGTAATTCAACTTAAATTTATTTATTTCAGTTAGCCGGCAAAGTCACATTTTTAATTAATTTATTTATTTATTTATTTATTTTTTTGTTTGTTTTTTTGTTTAAGCTATTCATCTAATATTTGTATTTGAATTAGTTTCAGTTTTATTTCAATTAACAATAACATTTTTTAAATAGTTTTGGTTAGCAATAACAACACTGATATTACCATTCACGATCATTTATATTGATATATGTGTATTATCCAGTGCTAGTCCACTGTTATGTGATATTTGAGTCTTATGTAGTTAAGAAGTGTCTTGTAAATACTTTTCACATTCGACAAAATTAATCATAGTGAAACTGCTATTAGATCCAGTTAAGTTTCTGCTTGGTTCAGTGGTTGTTTGACTCTGATCAGAAGTCAGCAGGCTTGATTTCGCAGTGAAAGCGGAGAGTTGTGTGATTAAATGTTTTATTTGGCTGGTCTAGACTTGCTGTGCTTTAAAGTGCTCTTGATTTACCGGCGTGTGACGCTCAAATCAGGACACGCTCGTTTCTTAACGCCGCTCAGACTCTCATTTCTTTACTCTGATTTCTCTGTATCTCAGCTCAGGTTAATCATGTTGTCATGAAGCAGTAAGCAGGTTGACCCTAGTTTTAAGGTTGATTAAGGTTGATGGTTAATCTGTCAGAGTCAACATTAGTGAAGCAATGTTTCTGAAGTAAAGCCGGCCTGTTCTGCTCAAAGGTTTGGGATCATTAAGATTTTTTATGTTTTTTTAAAGAAATTTCTGCTCATCAAGGCTGTGTTCATTTGATCATAAATACAGGAAAAAAATATATTGTGAAATATTATTACACTGTAGAACAATATATTAATATACATGTACATATACATGTACATACATATATATATATATATATATATATATATATATATATATATATATATATATATATTAGGATTCTTTGATCAATAAAAGGTTCAAAAGAACAGCATTTATTTAAAACAGAAATGTTTTCTAATAATATAGAGTACACTACTGTTCAAAGGTTTGTTTGATTTTGAAAGAAATTAATACTTTTATTTACCAATTATGTGTTAAATTAATAAAAAGTAGATATACGTTGTTAAAAATGTTTATATTTTGAATAAATGCTGTTCTTTTTAACTTGTTATTCATCAAAGAATCCTGAAAAGAAAAACTGTTTCCAACATTGATAATTCTAATAATAAATCAGTGTATTACAATGATTTCTGAAGGATCATGTGACACTTAAGACTGCAGTAACAGCTGATGAAAATTCAGCTTTGCATCACGGGAATAAATTATATTTTAAAGTATATTAAAATAAAAAACATTATTTTATATTGTAAAAAGTTAAAACCTTTTGCAGTATTACATTTTTTTCTGTATTTTTGATCAAATAAATGCAGCCTTGATAAGCATACAGTAAGGTTACAGTGTGTTTAAAAAACATTGAATTCTAATGCTGTTGATCGTTTTATTTTATTATGAGTGCTTTCTTATCAAAATGCCATATAATGGTAGCCTGGGAAAATCCAGACCCTAATCTATTAAGATTAAGGGTCTGGGATCGAGCAATGAAAACTGCCTAACTCGAGGGGCGGCACCAAGCATGCATTTGAAACTCTAACTGCACGCAATTGGATAACGCCACGACCAATCACAACAATACACGCTTAGCTACCAGCAGAGCTAAATGATGTTTCATTAACAAAGTTCGGGAGAAGCACGTCAGACGCTTAGCGTAAACATCACAAGTCAATCAGCGCCATAGGTTTAAATACAGCTGACTCACCTCAATTCACTCAATGGTTTATCAGTAAACCCCCACCACCCCATCTCATCACATTCTCGCTACTCCTATTGGGGGGTAACATACTCTGGGTTCGGGCCACTCCCGAGTTTGGAGCCCTTCACCGGACAGCACGCCAAACATGCACTACTATTCTCCGGCTAATTATATGTAAGCGTGAACTGATAGATTAAACTCTTGCCGTATCCAGTCGGCAAAACAACAAAAACGTCCTTCTTGCAAAGGAACGATTCGAGTTTTCGGTTTTCTGTTCCTCTTTTATATGGAAAGCCAAGTCTAACTCATTCATTGTAGCGGCCAAAGTCGTTTCAAACAAATTGTTGTTCATCTGTAGCGACAGCGATCTTTCAAAGTTTACTATATGTTTCGGACGTCGCAGTGCTGTCATCATCAGCTTAGCTCGCCTCTGGCCCGCCTACATCAGATACACCGATTTGATTGGTTCCCACTATTGCTTACGTATTGCAGTAACGTGCATCATTGCTCGATGCCAGAGTGTCTTGCAGAGACAATTCAAATTGTGCTCTCGCGAGACCTCTGGATTTCCAGGGTAATATAATGGACCATTATGTGATCAAACACCTTTAGTATCAGAAGGTTTCAGTGTGTGTGTGTGTGTGTGTGTGTGTGTGTACTGGTATTCATCACGTTGTGGGGACCAAATGTCCCCACAAGGATAGGAATACCAGTAGATTTTGACCTTGTGGGGACATTTCTCAGGTCCCCATGAGGAAACAGGCTTATAAATCATGCACAATGAGTTTTTTTGAGGAAGTAAAAGTTTGCACAATCTCCTGTGAGGGCTAGGTTTAGGTGTAGGGTAGGTGTAGGGCGATAGAAAGCACAGTTTGTACAGTATAAAAACCATTACGCCTATGGAATGTCCCCATAAAACATGTAAACCTGTGTGTGTGTGTGTGTGTGTGTGTGTGTGTGTGTGTGTGTGTGTGTGTTAACCTGACCTTAATCCCAGCACATTCCAGTACAGTCTGACGGTGACCAGAGATTATTTTTTACTGCCGCCGGAACTCTCCAGTCTGGTTGGTTTTCTCACTTTCAAAAACACTGATTAAAACAAAACATCCTGTAGTGTCACTTACTTTACCATGGTGAAATGTGTGACTGGTGTGTGTTTTCATTTATTCATAAGATCGTCATATTTGCACCAGCAATTTTCCACTTAGACATGAAATCTATCTATTTATTTGTAAATCGTTTGTTCATTTGTTCTTTTGTTTGGTTCATTCGTTAGTTTATTCGTTCTATTAATTTTGTTGTTCGATCTATATCTCCATCCATCGTGTGTTCTATCGTTTGTTCTTTCACTTGTTTGTTTGTTCCTTCATTAGTTTGTTCTATTCATTTCTTATCTATCTATCTATCGTTCTATCCATTGTTCGTTCATTTTTCTTTTGTTTGCTTGTTGGTTTGTTAGTTTATTTGTTCTATTAATAATTTTGTTGTTCTATCGGTCTATCTATTGTTCATTAATTCTTTTGTTTGTTCTGTTGTTCTATCTATCTATCAATCATTTGTTCCTCCGCTTTGTTGTTTGTTTGTTCGTTCATTTGCTTGTTCTACATCCATCCATCCATCCATCTATCTATTTGTATTTTCTATATCTGTCTATCATTCATTCATTATATCTATCTATTGTTTGTTCGTTTGTTTACTTGTGTGTCTATCTATCTATCTAGCTAGCTATTGTTCGTTTTTGTTTGTTTTTTTCATTCACTTTTTTATTTGTTGTTTCATCTGTCTATCTATCGTTTGTTTGCTTGTTTGTTTGTTCATTCATTTGTTTTTTTGTTGTTCATTTGTTTTTTGTTCTATTTTTTTGTTGTTCTAACTATATTTATTCCATTCATCGTTCATTCTATCATTTGTCCATTCGCTTGTTTGTTTGTTCTATTCATTTTGTTGTTCTATCTATATCTACATCCATACATCCATCCGTCTGTCATTCTATCTATTGTTCATTAATTTGTTCTTTTGTTCGCTTGCTTGTTTTCTTCATTTGTTCATTTGTTCTATTATCAATTTTATTATCTATATATCTATCTATCTATCTATCTAGCTATCATTTTTCATTCGTTTGTTCATTTACTTTTTTATTTGTTATAGTTCTGTTCTATCATTTGTTTGCTTGTTTGTTTGTTTGTTTGTTTATTCATTAGTTTATTTGTTCTATATATTTAGTTCTATCTATATCTTCATCCATCGTTAGTTCTATTGTTTGTTCATTTGCTTGTTTTTGTTTGTTCATTAGTTTATTTGTTCTATATATTTTGTTGTTCTATCTACATCTACATACATATCTACATCCACCCTTTCATCCATCCATCTATCTGTCTATCATTCTCTCGTTCTATTGTTTGTTCATTAGTTTATTTGTTGTATTATTAATTTTGTTGTTATATCTCTATCTAACATTTGTTTGTTCGCTTGTTTGATTTTGTTTGTTCATTAGTTTATTTGTTCTGTATATTTGTTGTTCTATCTACAGCATATCTTCATCCATTCATTCATATATCCATCGTTCATTCTATTGTTCGCGCATTAGTTTATTTGTTCTATTAATTTTGTTGTTCTATCTATATCTCCTTCCATCCATCGTTCATTAGTTTGTTCATTAGTTTGTTTTTGTTCGTTCTATCGTTCTATCGATCTATTGTTTATTCATTAGTTCTTTTGTTCGATTGTTTGTTTGTTTGTTCATTTGTTTATTTGTTGTATTATTAATTTTGTTGTTATAACTATATCTACATCCATCCATCTATCTATCTATTTATCTGTCTATCATTCTCTCTATCTATTGTTTGTTTAATTTGTTCTATATATTTTGATGTTCTATCTATATCTACACTCATCCATCCACCTATCTATGTCTGTCTATCATCCCATCATTCTATCTGTTTGTTCTTAGTTTGTTTTTTCTATTATTAATTTTGTTCGTATCGTATCGTTTGTTCGTTTTGTTGTTTGCACATTCTATAATTCATATATTCTATAATTCATTCTATATATCTGTCTGTCTGTCTGTCTGTCTGTCTGTCTGTCTGTCTGTCTGTCTGTCTGTCTGTCTGTCTGTCTGTCTGTCTATTTGCCTGTCTGTCTGTCTATCTGTCTGTCTGTCTGTCTGTCTGTCTGTCTGTCTATTTGCCTGTCTGTCTGTCTGTCTATCTGTCTCTTGTTCATTCACTTGTTTTTTTAATCATTCTGTTGTTCATTCTATCATTCTATCACTAAATGTCTTTGTGTGTCTAAAGGCAGAGACGGTGAGTCCTTGAGAGGTTGTGAGTGTTTTCCGGTCGTGTTTCCTGTCTGTCTGCCGTTCTGTGCCCTCGTCCTTGGCACACAGGTTTTTCCCAATCTAATCCATCGGTGGGCAGAAACCAGCCGTAATCTCTGCGTCTGATTGGCCGCCGCTCGCGTCCAGGTGATCAGAGAGATTGTGGAGTTTGTCAGGGCAGCAGATTAGTTCCTGCTGTCAATCCGATTGAGCGTTCTCCTCTCACCGCTGATCCCACTGCAAATAGAAACCAGCGACGCAAAACACAGCATCAGTGCAGCCGCAGGGACTCCTATGACATCTGAGGTCTGTACTTATGACTTTTATAGATTTATACATAATATGACAAAGCAAAGAGGTGTCAAAGCACCTCATAGATTAAAAATTGTTCGTCAAATGCGTTTAGGATATCGTGTTGCATTTCAACGCAGTTTGAGGATGTTTTCATACAAACTTTTAGCACTTTTATGTGCTGAAGACATTAGTTTGACGTTTGCTCGGTTCATTATCTCGTCTCTGTCGCCTCGAGGCTCACATCAGTCATTATATGTTCATAAAGCGTCTATTTAATTGATCGCCTCCAGCGGCGGGATGAAAATTGTCATGTTCTCCAGAGAACTGTCAGAAAACAGTCCTGCAAAACCGTGAGAATATATTTAGTCAAGGTGTGTTTTCCTGCTATATGTAAATGTATAAATAAACTAGTATGATTTCTGACTCCATTGAATGTTAGACGCTAAATGAGTGATGACAGACTGAAATGACTCATGGTCTCTTGTTAAATTCGGCTGGTTTTCAGGCGGTTTTGGTGACTGTGTGTTAATTCAGAGGCTGGTTCCCTCTGGCTCTCGTGATGGACTGACTTTAATGCGTTCAGACAGTTTGTTTGTGGCCTGACCTGCAGCCGGCTCTGCTTTTTTTTCCCCGATGTTTCGGGGTTGAACTGATTTTAGAGCTGTTGCTGGGGCAGAAATTGCACATTTTTAGTCATTTACAGTAGCTTCATCTACTGTCTAGTGACTTGGTTTTTGCATATTTATCAACATAATTTTCAATATTTAAAAATGTTTTATATATATATATATATATATATATATATATATATATATATATGTATGTGTGTGTGTGTGTGTGTGTGTGTGTGTGACCCTGGACTACAAAACCAGTAAGTCTTAAGTAGCACAAATATATTTGTAGCAATAGTCAAAATTTTGGATTTTTCTTTTATGCTAAAAATCATTAAGATATTAAGTAAAGATCATGTTCCATGAAGATATTTTGTGAATTTCCTACCGTAAATATCCATAAACTTAATTTTTGAACTTATTTGGACAACTTTAAAAGGCGTTTTTCTGAATATTTCGATTATTTTTGCACCCTCAGATTACAGATTTTCAAATTAGAGCCAAATATCATCCTATCCTAACAAACCATACATCAATAAAAAAGCTGATTATGTATAAATCTCAATTTCAAAAAATTAACCCTTATGACTGGTTTAGTGATCCAGGGTCACACATAATTATAATAATTATAATTATATATTGTCTAGATTGTAGGTTTTTGTTCTTGTTTTAAGAATAAAAATCCTGTGCATATATAGTAGTAGTAGTATATTTTATCTTTTTTTTTCTAATTAAAATTTTTACAATTTAAAATTATTTTATTTTTATTTTCATAGCAGCCTTTTTTGCCTTTAAAGTATATTGAAAACAAGATCATGAAAAATTAGAACTTACCAAATACTGTAATGATGATGCACAATATCATATCCATGAAATGTTACTATAATTGTTTTGGTTTTATGGACGTCTCATCATGTCTGCATAATATGCTGTTCAGAATATCAACTCAATGGTAAATACATTTCATAGAATCAGTAACACTGAATTTGCCTTGAACTTGTATTTAAATCATAGCAAACCTTTAGTATTTCTGAATCATTTTACAAGTGCATACAGAATTTATTTTTAATAGATTTCATCTATTAAAGTACTCTAGTATTCCCATGATTGAAGTCTTTTGAAAGCGTGTCTTGTTTAGAGCCGTATGAAGTGACCAGCAATCATAGCTGCATTGAAATCATTCAAACAGTTGTAGGTGAAGCGTCGTGAGCAGTTGGCTGTGAATCTCCAACAGTCTGTTGGCTTTCTCCCACAATGCTCATAGTGAGATCCAGTCTGTCACTAACCAAATTACACCATATACTCCTTTCTTATTCTTCACATTGTAGTTTTAAAGAAGTCCTATTATGCTTTTTTACAAAGTTTTTTTATTTATTTTGGGGGTGCACTAGATAGAACATGCTCTCATGCTTGGTGGTTTGAAAAACGCATTATTTTTCACATAATTGACATTATTACAATAGCTTTCACTCCAGGCTGGCACAAACAGCTCGATTAGTTCCGGGTTTGATAAAGGTCCGCCTTCTGAAAAACTAAATGTGTTGTGATTGGTTAGCAGTCCAACTGCGTTGCGATTGGTGAACAGCTTAGACAGCGTTTCAGTCCTGCCACGCCCCTTCCCAAAGCAGATAGTTATGTGTACAAATGTTAGCGTAAACTACTTCTTACGTTTTAAATATGTGTTTTTTTTTTTTTTTTTTTTTTGCAAAAACACATCGGATCGCTAAAGGAGGCTTTTACTGACCTTTCTGGAGCCATGTGAGGCACTTATTATTATGGATTGAGTTGTTTTGGACTGATGGAGAGAAACACTTGTCTATGCCGTTCAGTCTTAAGCTTGGGAGTGCTAGAAATATTTTTAAGTTGGCTTGAGAAAGCCAATTTACTGAAATGCTATTTAAATTTATAGTTGAGACTAAAACTCCTCCTAGAGCTTTAACTCTACAAACTCCAAACTCAGGCCAGATCTTCAGACTGATCTGACTCCAGATGCTGTATCTTCTCTAACTGATCGGACTTACGGTTTTCCTAAAAATGATGATTAAATCTGGGAAAAATCCCACAGACTTACATTGACGGAATGTTCAAATGAGCCAACACTATTCAAACTCCAACTGTCAAAACTTTTAAATCTTTAAAAGTAATATTCCTTTTTTAAAATCAGCTCATTCTCAGCTTCTTGTGGATGTGACGACACACTGTTGATTGACATGAGCGCCTTACCTTAGCCCCGCCCTCATCGAGCTGAAACAGTCTGAATATGACCGCCATTGTCTCAGGTGCAGAGGAAGACTCTGATTGAGCGATTGGGGTGTTCTGTTGTTGGATGTAATAATGAACATAGCAGTCGTCATTTACTCCCGACATCTGAGCCGCTGAAGACGCAGAGGATAATGTTACTTGAATTTTTATAAAGGAAAGCGCAGATCTCGATCTACATATGCATCTATGTTGTTCGAATCATTCGTGATGCAGCTTCACTCACAGCAGAAGAGAGTATAAGGGTTTTTATGCATCTTTGCAAATGGCCTTTCTTAATAATGTGCTTGTTGGCAAGCTTAACGCGGCTAAAGTAAACATTACGGCTCATAATCCCACAGCAGAGAGGGGCGGGGCCAGCAGAGCTCATTTGCATTTAAAAGAACATGCAATAAAATTAGTTGTTTTTTTGCAGAGCTGATTTTGACAAGGTAAAAGGGTGTTTTTTTTTACACTACTATTGAGAAATTTTTAACCAAAGTATATTCAAAGTCATGTCACTCGGCGGCCATCTTTGAAACGCCTCTTTGAACAGGGAAACATCAAATTCTGTTCACCAAGCTTATGATTAAATTTCATATTTAAAATCACCAATGAAATCTGACAAGAGCTGCCTCATAAATTTAGTTCCTTGTGCTCCAATAGCGTTAAAAAACACATTTTTACATTTTTTAGAATAAAAAGACTAAAACAGACTAAATGAGCCAGTGCACATGCGCAGTACTGAGCGCATGTCTTAGAGCGCCGATTGTTTCTATAGCAACCGGGACTTCTAACGGCAGCTGCAGTGATGCGCTGACTTTACTAATCAACGATTGGCTCTTTCCTTAAGAAGGCGTGGCTTCGCGGCCATAATTATCATTGCATTTTTCCCCATTCAAAACTATACGAGTGACACGTCTTGAGTAGTTCTATAGTCTTTGTTCTAATGGACCACGTTGTGTCATATCATCCGGGAAAACAAACGCTGTAGTCCAAAGGAGCCGTTCGTTGTAGTTCTTGAAAAGGGATTTTTTAAAAACTAAATATCTCCCTTTAGAGTGGACTTTGAGATTTATAACATTTGTAGATGTTTTTATGCCCAAACATGCACACCACACACTGGCTAAAGTTTAAAAAGTGAAAAAGCATAATAGAACCCCTTTTAATTAAACAATCGAGTATGAAAGACGCACTTTATTGAGGTTTTCTTGGCATCTGGCAACAGTCTGTGTGTTTCTCCATCTCATATTGATTATTCATTTGAGGGAATCATCATGTGCTGGATGAGAAGTGTGTGGTTTTGAAGTGATTCCATATTGTCAGCATGTGTAAACCTGTGTTTGATGTGGTGTGTGTGTGTGTGTGTGTGTGTGTGTGTGATGTTATTGGCGCTGACAGTGTGAATGTGAGATTGTGCCGCATTCATTCGAGGTGCGAGACCCGCGCCACCAGTGTTTACATGATTTATCTAATGAGCTTTGACGTGTTGCTGTTTGTTAAAAACAAAATTTGCTTTTTTCTTCATTTTTGAATACATGTGATGCAGTATTCAGGGATTCAGGGTTCTTGTCCTTTGTTAGCTCCTTTTTCACACCATCTTCTATCACTGCCAACTGCAGAAGATTCATTCACTTGACAACATCTTCTAGAGGTGGTTATCAGTGATGCGTGGGTTGATCCGAAATGAGCGGGTGCCCACGGTTACGAGTCATACGAAAATATTTTTGATGATATTCGGGTCGCGGTCGGTCGGGTCGTTTGAAATAAAGATGCCAATTAAACCTTATCATCTTGCAGTTCTGTTTATATCTTGCAATTCTGACCTTTCTTCTCAGAATTTAGTTTATATCTATATAAATTTAGACTTTTTTTTCCTAGAATTGTAAGTTTATATCATGCAATTCTTTGTGTATATCTTGGAATTGTGACTTTTTTTTTCTCAGAATTGAGTTTATATCTTACAATTTCTTTTAAAATAACTTTTTCTATTTGAATATATTTTAAAATGATATACATTTAAACTAATTTAATTTATTTCTTTGATTTCAGCATCATTACACTATGAATCCTGAAAAGAATGTACTTTTTAATTTAAAAAATAACATCATAATAATAATAATAATAATAATAATAATAATAATACTAAATGTTTCTTGAACAGCAAATCCGCATATTAGAATGATTTCTCAAGGATCATGTGACACTGAAGACTGATGCTAAAAATTTGGCTTTGAAATCACAGAAATAAATTACGCTTTAAAGTATATTTACTTAGAAAACCGTTATTTTAAATAGCAAACATTTTTCAAAATGTTACTGTTTTTACTGTACTTTAGATCAAATAAATGCAGGCTTGGTGAGCAGAAGAGACTTTTTTAAAAAACATTTTAAAAATCTTGACTGTTAGTGTATATATCTGTAATATATTCTATTCTCTGTGTTTCGTTGGGATGCTCTGATGTAACGTGGGTCTCCTCAGGGTCAGACACAAGCCTGACTTTTCTCTTTCCATAAATCACAGCAGCACAAATATGATTACAATTGATTTGAGCTCTTTTTTTAAACACAGTTATCTCCTGTCTGCATTGGATTCTAGGATTTAGCTTGTAAAACGACTCTTATGGGACATTTTATGTGCAAAACCCTGCACTTTAACAGATCATCACACACATCCATAATTATCCATAATCATTTCTGCATTTTGCACAGGCGAACGCCTCCACATTCTCTCATTAAGTGTAAAAATAAAGTAACTTTCTGTAGTAAATACAGTGACCATGGTAAATCTTTGGCAGTGATGTTTTGCAGCATTTTGTCCGTGTTTGGACTCTGAAGTTCTGAAGTGATTTTCTCAGCATGTTTCGGTGTATTTATGTCTCTCGCAGTCAGACGACGGCTGCACATGTCGTGCGTTTCCTCGGCTCTCATTATCTGCTCCTCAAGCACATGCGGCTCCACGAGAGACCGCCAACAATACTGCATCTGCTCCCAAAACACACACACACACACACTCTTAAAGCCTTACAGAGGATATTCTTGATCTCCCAAAATCTGTCCAAGTCACATTTATATGGAAGCCCATTTCCACCAAGTTAAAAAAAAAAAATTCATGCCTTAAAAAATCTAAATTAATTAAGTCATAATTACGAGATAAAAATGTAAATATTCTGCCATTAAGCCACATTCTACCCTAAGAAAACGCTTAACGTGCAACTTGTATTGAGGTATACTATATTCTGCTTTTCTGTAAATGTTATGATTCATTTATAAGGTGTGTACTGAACTTGGTCCTCCAGTTAATGTCCTTTATTGTCCTGTTTATCATTAGACCACTATCCTGTGACCAATGTGTTTATAAAGTCATTAAATCAATTTTGACTTGTGAAGTCATAATTTTGACTTTTTATCTCGTAATCATTACTTAAGTAATTCATAATTTCAACTTTTAAAGTCATAATTTGATGTTTTATCTTGTAATTGTGACTTACAGTATCTCACAAAAGTGAGTACACCCCTCACATTTCACCAACCATTTCAGTATATCTTCTCAAGGGACACTACTATAGAAATGAAACTTGGATATATTTTAGAGTAGTCAATGCGCAGCTTGTATAGCAGTATAGATTTACTGTCCTCTGAAAATAACTCAACATACAGCCATTATTGTCAAAATAGCTGGCAACAAAAGTGAGTACACCCTAAGTGATAACAGCAGAGTATGTTGTTTAACCATGCAAAACCACTTGTCCTATTCATGTCCTGTTTTTGTCTGCTTGACAGGACCATACAAAGTTGTGTATCTTGTATTAGAGCAGTTAAAACTAGGTGCTTTAAGTACAATTCTCTATTTCAAATTTCTTTATTAGATTTTCTGCATGGAATATCAACTCAACAAATTACAACATTTACAACAAGATTATTCGCCAACGAAATTACAGGGAACAACTCACTCTTATGAAAGTTAATTTTATATCCTGAAATTTTACCAAAATAATTTAGAATGCTCAAAATAATAGGAACAGCAACCACTGGGTCGGAAACAAAAAGTAAAAGATCATCAGCATATAAGGATAATTTATACTCTCTATATCCTCACGAAGCCAGATAGCTAAAGGCTCAATAGCAATGGCAAAAAGTAAAGGCGACAAGGGGCAGCCCTGCCTAGTGCCCCTCTGAAGCAAAAAAGGAGTTGAAAGCACACCATTAGTTAACACAGATGCCTGCGGAGAGACGTACAACAATTTGACCCAGGAAATAAACCCATCATCAAAACCAAAACTTTCCATTACCATGCTTAAAATTTTGTAATCCACGTTTAATAGTGAAATGGGCCTATAGCTGTTACACAAAAGGGGATCTTTGTCTTTCTTGGCAATCAAAGCAATTGATGCTAATGATAAGGTGGGAGGTAAGTAGCCCTTGGAAAAAGCCTCATTAAACATGTTCTGCAGTGCAGGTGCTACTGATGTAGAGAACACTCAATGGTGAACCTGTCAGGGCCTGGTGACTTGCCACTTTGTAGAAGTTTGATTGCTTCCACCACCTCAGAGATTGATATTGGATCACCAAGGGTCCTGGCTATAGTATTATCAATCTTGGGAAATGCGATCCTATCCAAGGGCCACTCCCCACCTTCAATATCTGACGTAAGTTCAGAAGTGTAAAGATCTGAATAAAACTCTGAGAAAATGCTATTCATTTTATTTGCATCATGGAAAATATCTCCTTGTGGTGATCTTATTCCTGTAATCAGCCTTGATGTTGCTGATACTCTAGCTTGATGAGCTAATAATTTACCTGCCGCATCGTTCATTTCAAAAAATCGTTGCCTAGATTTAAGCAGCTGCACTTCTGCATTATTTGTGGTCAGAAGATCAAATTCAGTTTGTAGACGAAGACGCTCTTTATACAGATTTTTATTTGGATCAGCAGCATACTGGTGATCTAAGTTTTGTAGATCCTTCAATATTGCATCTAATTTCAGCCTATTGGCTTTATTTGTACCAGAAATATAAGAAATGATCATGCCTCTTAAGTATGCCTTGAACGTTTCCCAAAGGGTCCCTCTGCTAATACCTGGCATATCATTAACTTCAAAAAACAGGGCAATTTGTTCCGTCAAAAATTGTTTAAATTCCTCTCTAGCCAAAGACAGAGAGGGGAAGCGCCACTGTTTAGAGAAAGATGCGAACTGGGAAAAATTCATATCAAATAACAATGCTGTGATATTCACAGCTCGATAGATTTGAAAGAAGTCTGTTGTCTACTAAGAAAAAATCTATTCGCGAATACGAACGATGAACACTGGAGAAAAATGAGTAGGCCTTATTAGTGGAAAATTTTGATTTTCAAGGATCAGATAGCCCCAATCGTTGCGCAAAGGTATTTAAAGTTTTGGCAGAATTTTTTAATGAACATGGTTTACTTGAGGATCTACCTAAAGCAGTGTCCTGATCAAAGTTAAAGTCACCCCCTAAAATAATATGTCTATTCTCAATATCAGGAATGGATGAAAAAATATTTGATATAAATCTATCATCATCCCAATTAGGAGCGTAAATACTTGCCATAATGACAGATACATCTCTATGTCGCGGATGCGACTGTTGTTAGGCACACTGCCTTGAGCAGCCCCGTTCAGTTTTTAATTGCACTGTTCGTTCTCTAACTGAGCGAAATGATTTTTATTACTATAAAATGATCAAAACGTCGGCAGGGCCGGTGCCATGGTGGCCAAGTGACGAAACCGCTGAAGGAAACATTTCAGAACGACCAAAACAACATTTATGATGCTGTGCAACAAGATGGGTCCGCTGGTTAGCCAAGTTATCCCATCCCGTCGTGCAAAGTCACATGGCTTTTTTAATGAGCATGGAGGAATTTATTCGGTAAAAGTGTTTCCATCGTAGTTTATGCGCATTTTTTCTTATCGCATAAAAAATCTATCCTACTTAGTTGTGTGCATAAGTTTTTTTATGCGCATCTTAGCGTTTCCATTCAGAGATTTTTTTATGCGATATTCCAAAATGCGCATAAAAATAGGTGGATGGAAACATAGCTATTGATGAATATTTGAGTACCACGATATTGAAGCTTTCCTCTTAGCTTGCGGGCTTCACGGATAACCAAATCCTTGGTCTGGAACTTGTGAAAGCGAATAATCACAGATCTAGGTCTCTCCCCCGGTTTCGTTTTCGCTATAAGTGCGCGATGAGCACGATCCAACTCGGGAGGAGAGCCAAAGAGGCTCACGCCGAAAACTTCCACTAAGAACTCTGCAAAGAAAGTGGATGGTTGAAGACCTTCAATCGTCTCAGGCAGGCCGAAGATTCGTATGTTGTTTCTCTGGCTCCTTCCTTCTAGATCCAAAACTTTGGCTTTGAGTTTAGCGTGCTGGTCAACTAAAGTTGTGTACTTCGACTCCAGTGTTCCGACACTCACACCGCTGGCATCTGCATTTGCTTCAAGTGAGAGAAGTCGCTGTTCGTGGTCGTTCACAGTTGTGTGTAGTGTATCCAGCTTCGCTTCCAAGGTGGAAAACGCCGATTTGAATTCGGAAGATAGTGCCGCTCTGTGTTCTTCCAGTAGCGTCGTCAAAAAAGCAATGTCGGCTAAGCTCCCGCTAGCATTGCTTTAAAGGTTGCAGAAGTAGAAGGTCAGCTTGTCAGTGCTCAGACCATACGCTGCACACTGCAACAAGTCGGTTTGCATAGGCGTCATCCCAGGAAGCCTCATCTGAAGCTGGCTCACAAGAAAGCCTGCAAACAGTTTGCTGAAGACAACCAATCCAAGAGCATGATTTACTGGAACCATGTCCTGTGGTTTGATGAGACTATAAGATAAACTTGTTTGGCTCAGATGGTGTCCAGCATGTGTGGCGATGCCCTGGTGAGGAGTACCAAGAAAATTGTGTCTTGCCTACAGTCAATCATGGTGGTGGTAGCATCATGGTCTGGGGCTGCATGAGTGCTGCTGGTACTGAGGAGCTGCGGTTCATTGAGGGAAACATGGATTCCATTATGTACTGTACATTCTGAAGTAGAACATGATGCCTTTCCTCCAGAAACTAGGCAGAACAGCAGTTTTCCAACATGATGATCCCAAACACACCACCAAGATGACAACTGCATTGCTGAGGAAGCTGAAGGTGAAGTATGTCTCCAGACCTGAACCCTATTAAGCACCTGTGGGGCATCCTTAAGCGTAAGGTGGAGAAGCACCACGTGTCTAACGTCCAGCAGCTCTGTGATGTCATTATAGAGGAGTGTAAGGATCCCAGCAACAACCTGTGCAGCTCTGGTCATTTCCGTGCCCAGGATGATTAAGGCAGTGCCAGATAACAATGGTGCTAACACAATATATTGACACTTTGGACAAGTTCACTTAGGGTGTACTCACTTTTGTTGCCAGCTATTTTGACAATAATGGCTGTATGTTGAGTAATTTTCAGGACACAGTAAATCTATACTGCTATACAAGCTGCACATTGACTACTCTAAAATATATAAAGTTTATTGCTATTGTATTGTCCTTTGAGAAGATATACTAAAATGGTTGCTGAAATGTGAGGGGGTGTAATCACTTTTGTGAGATACTGTATGTATATATATATTTTCATGACATAAGCACATTTATTATTATATTAATATAACATTTTAAACAATTTTTGGGTCCTAAAATAGGCGTTTTTTTTTTATTTTCTTTATGCTAAATATTTTTCATTTATTTACTTTTGGATATATATTTATAACACTGTAACATAATTTTCAAGCAAAATATAATTTGTAACTTTTACCCACAAAAATATATTGCTTCATTTAAAACACTAAGCTTAATTTTCTTAATGCAAAATGTATTTTACGATTTTTTTTTTTTTTTTTTTTTGATTGTGTGCTAAAAATATGACCTGGCCATGTGTTGCTGAGATTCATCCGTGTCCCGGGATAAAACAAATACTTTTTTTTTAAGCTCTGTATTGCTGCTCTAATTCCCCGCTACTAAATTGTCTCGCTCCTCTCGGGTGTAAAGCAGGTCAGGTCTCATTTGCGTTCTGTCATCTTGCCTTAATTCCGTGCCGGCACGTGCAGAGGAATGATTGACAGGTTTGCTTGTCTGTAGCCCCGCCCCCTCCCCTTGAATTCAGTGACACAGAAACATGTGCAAGAAGAGCGCAGTGTGAAATAACTGCGAGGCACAGAGCTGCAGACTCCCACCGTTTGTCCTTGAAGTGATATTCACACATTAACCAGTGTGTGTTCAGAATAGCATACTCTCCATACTAGGTTTGCAGTATGTGTGTGTTTATATTTTCTGCATACATACAGTGATGTATTACAGTTCCCAAAATGTGCTGTTTATACAGTGTTTGGGTTAATGTATCCCACAATGCAATGCACTCCTTTGTGACGACTCCTTGATTCATTATTTAATTAGACTGCCATAATTTTTACAGAGAGTTGTATGTACAATGTAAAACGGCTGTATTTCTTTCTTTCTTTGTTCAGTCGCACAAAAATTTGAGGTAAACGTTTCTGGATTTCTCTCCATATAGTGGACTTCTATGGTGCCCCCGAGTTTGAACTTCCAAAGTGCAGTTTAAATGCAGCTTCAAAGGGCTCTAAATGATCCCAGCCGTGAAAAAGGGTCCTATCTAGTGAAACGATGGGTTGTTTTCTAACAAGAGCTAGACAAGACGAGCATTTGAGGTTAAAAGGTATATAAATTGTACATTTTTGTAGAAAATACCCAATCTTTTTACTAGATAAGACCCTTCTTCCTCGGCTGGGATCGTTTAGTGCCCTTTGAAGCTGAATTGAAACTGCATTTTGGAAGTTCAATCTCGGGGCACCATAGAAGTCCACTATATGGAGAGAAATCTGGTACAGTTTTCCACAAGAAACATAATGTCTTTACGAATGAAGAAAGAAAGACATGAACATCTTAGATGACAAGGGGGTGAGTACATTATGTGTACATTTTTGTTTTTGAAGTGAACTTCTCCTTTAATGAGGTCATGTGACAACATTGTTGCATACTGGTATTTTTAAACACTTTCTCACCAATGTTTCTCACCAGTTTTTTTTAAATGATCTGCTTTAAATAATCTTTCTTTCTTCTGTTTCAGACGCTGCTCTTAAGAAGGCCTACATAACCGAGGTGAAGCATTATTTATTATCTGTAAATCAGTAATTTTGGTCATTCAACTCCAGTGTTGCTTAATGCCGTCTTGAGTTAAAATGTTTGGAAAATGAAATTGATCTGAGGTTTCAGAAATTTTAATTTTGAAAAGCAGCATTCCATCACTTCACCAATGGATCCTCTGCGGTGAATGGGTGCCGTTAGAATGAGAGTCCAAACAGCTGATAAAAACATCACAATAATCCACAAGTAATCCACACCACTCCAGTCCATCAGTTAACATCTTGTAATCCAAAAGCTGTGTGTTTGTAAGAAACAAATCCATCATTAAGACATTTTAACTTTTTTTAGGCTAAAAGTCCCAAAAGTTCCAAACTTTTCTGGTGAAAAAATGGAGAGAAATCGGCACACATCAAGCACTGTTTACAAGCCTAAACAGTTCTAAACAAATATGTGGCTGTTCTGAAGATGTTAACTGATGGACTGGAGTGGTGTGGATTACTTGTGGATTATTGTGATGCTTTAATCATCTGTTTGGACTCTCATTCTGACGGCACCCATTCACTGCAGAGCATCCATTGGTGAGAAAGTGATCTAAATGAACAAAATCTCAGCTACATCTTGGATGGCCTGAGGTTAAAGTTTTCAACAACTCTCCACTTACTCTCTTTGTTGTCTATGAGAAATATCGGAGATGGATTAATGAGATCTCATTTGTGATTTTTCTTTTTCTCAGATGCCGTCTTCCTCGTGTAACTCCAGCTCAGGCCTTGAGAAGAAGATCGGTCACAGACGGGTCGATGCATCCGGTGAAACAACATACAAAAAGGTGCGTCCTCAGTCACCCTTGAGCGTCACGGTCTCTCAATTTCCATAGTTCTTCACAATTTTGTTTATCTTTTCCTTTCATGCTGCTGATATATATGGTTCATCTGGGATTTTTCATCAGACAGTTTAAGATTTTTTTATGAAAAAAAAAAAAAAAAAAAAAAATATATATATATATATATATATATATATAAAAAGTTATAGATGTTTGTTTTTATGTATGATTTTTAAAAATTATTATATATATATGTTTTTAATAATGTTTATTAAAATATATTTAAAAATAGAATAAGGCAGATTAAGGCATTAATAATCAAAATTATCAATATTCTGTAGGATATTAAGTAAAGATCATATTCCATGGAGATATTTAGTAAATTTTCTACCATTAATTTATCAAAACTTAATTTATGATTAATAATATGCATTGCTAAGTCATTGGGATAAATTTAAAAGCAATTTTCTAAATATTTCGATTTTTTTCCACCCTTAGATTCCAGATTTTCAAATAGTTGCATCTCAGCCAAATATAGTCCCATACCAACAAAATATCAATGGAAAGCTTATTTATTATTGATTTATAAATCTCAACTTCAAAAAATTGACCCTTATGTCTATATGATATATTTTATATGAAAATGTTATAGATGTTTTTTTTTATTATGTATGATTTTTTTTTATATTATATGTATTTTTTTTAAATATATATATATATTAATATAATAATTAATAATAATAATTAATATAAATAAATAATTTTTTTCCCATAAAAAATCTTAAACTGTCTGATGATTTCCAGGATTAATTTGGGAAAAAATCCCAGATGAACCATATATATCAGCAGCATGAAAGGAAAAGATAAACAAAATTGTGAATTTTTTATTTTTATTTTTTTTTATTTTTTTATTAATATTTATTAAAATATATTTAAAAGTAGAATAAGACAGGTTAAGGCATTAATATGTGACCCTGGAACACAAAAACAGTCTTAAGTAGCACAGATGTATTTGTAGCAGTATCCAAAAATACATTGTATGGGTCAAAATTATTAATATTCTTTAGTATATTAAGTAAAGATTATGTTCCATGAAGATGTTTTGTAAATTTTCTACCATAAATATATCAAAACTTCATTTTTAATTAGTAATATGCATTGCTAAGAACTTAATTCGGACAATTTTAATAGTGATTTTCTAAATATTTAGATTTTTTTGCACCCTCAGATTCCAGATTTTCAAATAGTTGCATCTCAGCCAAATATATTCCTATACTAACAAACAATTTATCAATAGAAAGCTTATTTATTATTGATTTATAAATCTCAATGTGGAAAAATTGACCCTTATGACTGGTTTTGTGGTCCAGGGTCACATATGTGCTTCATAAGTACAAAAAAAACAGCCTTAATGCTATTATGCAACTAGTTCATAGTGAGAACTGGTCTTTAAAATAATGTGTCATCATATATATTACATTTTAATTAACATTTTATATTTTGGTAGTTTTCAGTACGGGCCCTTGTATCTGTTTTCATGCTGATATCCAGTCATAATTGTATGTCAGGGATGTTTAACTGCTGTCTGAAGTGTTCGTCTTGTGTGTCGACAGACAACCTCGTCTGCCCTGAAAGGAGCCATTCAGCTGGGGATCGGCTACACCGTGGGTAACCTGAGCTCCAAACCCGAGCGGGACGTCCTCATGCAAGACTTCTACGTGGTGGAAAGCATTTTCTTCCCCAGGTCTGTATGAGAGACTTCTACTGCTGCACAGAGTGTTAAAACCGTCTATAATCTTACTTTGGTCTTAAAATTAAAAATTTGTTAAAAACTTAAAAATCTGTAAGTAAATAGTGGTTTTGGATTGCTTACTGCATTAGCCAGCATTTTAGTGGAGAAATGTGTTCTAAAATATAATAAACTTAAAACATACACTACCAGTCAAAAGTTTGTATGTATTTTTTTTTAAAGAAATCCAATCCTGGACTGGACTGAAAATTCAGCTTTTCCAACACAGGAATAAATTACATTTTAAAATATATTCAAATAGAAAGCAGTTCTTTTAAATGGTAAAAATATTTCACAATTTTACAGCTTTTGCTGTACTTTGGATCAAATAAATACAGGCTTGGTGAGCAAAAGAGACTTCTTTAAAAACATTACAAATCTTAACTGGTAGTATATATATATATATTTATATATTTATTTATTTATTTTTTTCTTTCTGATTATTAATTCAAATAATTATATTCTTACAATCAGTGACTAAAAATAAATAAAAAATAAATAAAATGAATTTCCCAATCTGTATTTTTGTTTTATTTTCTAGTGCAAATATCTAAACATATTCTATAAACATATTATAGCACAATTTTGCGGTTCATAAGATTTTATGTTTTGCTTTTAAGTCTTATCATTTATTTATAACTGTTTGTGAAATTTACTAGCAATTTTAACATTTTGTTTAACACAACAATGTTTTAGTGCCACGTTAAAAATTACAAGAATAAAGTCGAAATACTACAAGAATTAAGTCAAAATATTACGAGAATAAAGTCAAACTTTTTCGAGAATGAAGTCAAAATATTACAAGAATAGAGTTGAAATATTAGGAGAGTAAATTAGAAATATTACCAGAATAAAGTCGAAATATTACCAGAATAAAATCACAATTTTTCGAGAATAAAGTCAAAATATTACAAGAATAAAGTAAAAATATTATGAGAATAAATTCGAAATATTACAAGAATAGAGTTTAAATATTAGGAGAGTAAATTAGAAATATTACCAGAATAAAGTCGAAATATTATGAGAATAAAGTCAAAATATTACGAGAATAAAGTAAAAATTTTTAGAGAATAAAAACTAAATATTACGTGAATAAAGTTGACATACTACAAGAATAAAGTTGAAACTATGAGAATAAAGTTGAACCGTTTCAGGAATAAAGTTTTTAAGTCTAATCTGGTCACCAAGGTCTCATTAATTTGTTTAAAACACAGTACATACTGTTTTTATTGTGAAATATAAAATCAAAAGTGCTGTTGATCATGAGTCACATAATTCAGATTTGTGTGTGTGTCTCTGTTTCTCTCAGTGAAGGCAGTAATCTGACGCCGGCGCATCATTATCCAGACTTCAGGTTTAAAACTTACGCTCCGGTGGCATTTCGCTACTTCAGAGAGCTCTTCGGGATCAGACCTGACGACTATCTGGTGAGAAACAACACAAATGACAAAGCCTTCAATCGCTGACGCTCATTTACTTATAATTATGTGTGATATTTTGTATTGTACAAACAGGAGAACTTTGTTCATCACGTTCATCATGATAATCTTCACAAATGTGACCCTGGACCACAAAACCAGTCATAAGACTGGTCAAAATCAGTTGTTTTAAATTGAGATTCGTACATAATCTGAAAGCTTTCCATCGATGTAAGATTTGTTAGAATATCACAATATTTGGCGAGATGCAACTATTTGAAAATCTTTAATCTGAGGGTGCAAAAAAAGCTCATGAAGGAAGTTCTGGAAGCAAACTATTACTTTAATGGTCATCTTGTAGCTGATTTGTTATATCTGGACTCTTTCTTGAGGAGCCAGTGAGGCTGGATAAGTGTGCGGTCAGTCTTGTGGTTTATGTAGGGCAGTGCTGAGGATCACGGGAAGGTTAATGCCTAATTATGATATGAGAGCGTCTGGAGGTTAAATGAAACTGAGACATATTAGGTGTGTGTGGAAGCACATGGGTACTTTATAAGCCCACACACACACACACACAAACACACACACACACACACACACACACACACACACACACACAGTACCTGAAACAGATGGATGGTGATTACTGCACTAATACTTTCCTTTTTAAGCACTTAAAACAACAGATATCCACTAGTGTGTGTGTGTGTGTGTGTGTGTGTGTGTGTGTGTGTGTGTGTGTGTGTGTGTGTGTGTGTGTGTGTGTGTGATCCCAACCCTTATGTTGCTTCTATTTAAATTTTTTTACTTAAAAATGCAGTGTCTCTTGCTTTTTCTTTATCATTGTTGGTGAAATTTACTAGCATTTTTTACATTTTAATTTTGTTTCCTATCACAGTTTTAGTACCATGTTAATTTTTTTTTTAAATCTAAGATTATGAGAATAAAGTCAAAATATTATGAGAATAAAGTTTAAATACTACAAGAATAAAGTCGAAATACTACAAGAATAAAGTAATAAACTATGAGAATAAAGTCAAAATATTACGCAAATAAAGTCAAAATATTACGAGAATAAAGTCAAAATATTTAGAGAATAAATTCATAATATTACGAGAATAACATTAAAATATTCAGAGAAGAAAGTCAAAATATTTAGAGAATAAGGTCAAAATATTTCAAGGATAAAGTCGAAATACTACAAAAATGAAGTCGAAATATTTCGAGAATGAAGTCTAAATTACAAGAATAAAGTCAAAAATCAAAATACTAGGAGAATAAAGTCGAAATATTTAGAGAATAAAGTCTACATTTTTTGAGAATAAAGTAGAAATACTACAAGAATAAAGTCGAAATATTATGAGAATAAAGTCGAAATATTATGAGAATAAAGTCGAAATATTATGAGAATAAAGTCTAAATTTTTTTGAGAATAAAGTAGAAATACTACAAGAATAAAGTTGAAATATTATGAGAATAAAGTCGAAATATTATGAGAATAAAGTCGAAATATTATGAGAATAAAGTCGAAATACTACAAGAATAAAGTCGAAATACTACAAGAATAAAGTCGAATATTATGAGAATAAAGTTTACATTTTTTTGAGAATAAAGTCGAAATACTATGAGAATAAAGTCGAAATATTATGAGAATAAAGTCTACATTTTTTTTAGAATAAAGTCGAAATACTACAAGAATAAAGTCGAAATATTATGAGAATAAAGTCTACATTTTTTTAGAATAAAGTCGAAATACTACAAGAATAAAGTCGAAATATTATGAGAATAAAGTCGAAATACTACAAGAATAAAGTCGAATATTATGAGAATAAAGTTTACATTTTTTTGAGAATAAAGTCAAAATACTACAAGAATAAAGTCGAAATATTATGAGAATAAAGTCGAAATATTATGAGAATAAAGTCGAAATACTACAAGAATAAAGTCGAATATTATGAGAATAAAGTTTACATTTTTTTGAGAATAAAGTCAAAATACTACAAGAATAAAGTCGAAATACTACAAGAATAAAGTCGAAATACTATGAGAATAAAGTCGAAATATTATGAGAATAAAGTCTACATTTTTTTTAGAATAAAGTCGAAATACTACAAGAATAAAGTCGAAATATTATGAGAATAAAGTCTACATTTTTTTAGAATAAAGTTGAAATACTACAAGAATAAAGTCGAAATATTATGAGAATAAAGTCGAAATACTACAAGAATAAAGTCGAATATTATGAGAATAAAGTTTACATTTTTTTGAGAATAAAGTCGAAATACTACAAGAATAAAGTCGAAATACTACAAGAATAAAGTCGAAATACTACAAGAATAAAGTCGAAATATTATGAGAATAAAGTCATTTATTGTCGACTTTATTCTTGTAATTTCAACTTTATTCTCATAACATTTTGACATTATTCTCGTAGTATATCGACTTTTTTCTCATGATTACGACTTTATTCTCGAAATATTACAACTTTAATCTCATAATCTTTTTTGCTTTTCTTTTTTAACGTGGCACTAAAACGCTGTCGTAAGTTCCAAACCAAATTTTTGACTTTCTCTCTTTTGTGGAACACATGATGCCGTTTTATTTTCCATGCAACTAAAGCAGATGCGGATTCATGTTAATAAGAGCTCCATAAAAGTCAGTCGAGAGTGTATAATGATTAATCAGAATAACTGCAGCACGTGTCTGACGTCTCTGTCTGTCTCTGTGATTGTTGCAGTATTCTCTCTGTAATGAACCGCTGATCGAGCTCTCAAACCCCGGTGCCAGCGGCTCCATCTTCTACGTCACTCGAGACGATGAATTCATCCTGAAGACCGTCATGCACAAAGAGGCTGAATTCCTGCAGAAGCTGCTTCCAGGATACTACATGGTGAGTCATCAGCTCATGTTCGGTCCAGCTGCAGATTCACGATCTGCATACTATCATCCTGCTTACAGTACAGTAGTGTTCATGATTACAGTAGAAAAGAGGACAAAGCTTCCTGTATGATTTAATATTTCTGATGGATTTTTTAAAGTATGTATCTTAACGTTTAACACTTTCTAAATGTTTAAATTGTTTAAAAATGAATGTGATGTGAAGCTGTTTCAGCATTAAGAGTAAGTGAAGTAAAAAAAAATCACATGCTATGTTTTCAAACAGTATCATTTTAGTATAATTGATATACATTTTTTTTTTTTTCATTTTAAATTAAATTGTTTTAGGTTTAAACGTTTCCATCATTTTGTTTTAAGTAAGTAGTTTGTTTTTGTATAATGTCTATATAGGTTTATTAAGTTTTCATTTTTAGTTTTAGTTGTTTTTTTAGTACATTTTATTCAACTTAATCTGATTTTGTATAATTTTTCTTTAGCTTTACATAAAATTGAGAAATGTTGTCCTGGGAACTAGCTGATATTATTAATTAAATAAAAAATAATAATAAATACTAAAATATATAAGCCATATATTAATGCAAATTATAACAAATTCAATTAAACATAATCTTAAAGGAGTTCATATATTTTAATTTCAATTTTTAATTTTTTAATTTGAAGTAATATTTTTTATTTAATTTTTAACGGTTTTAAAAGATTTTCAGGTGCCTCATTTTGCATCATTCGGTGGTTAAAAATGTAAAAAATATAAATGAAAAAATAATAAATACTAAAATATATAAGTCATATATAAAAGTAAATTATAACAAATTCAATTAAACATAAAGGAGTACATAAATGTAAAGTAATTTAGAGTTTCAAAGAACTTAAATTTAAATGAAATTTTGTTTTTTTTGTTTTTTTTAATATACCTATATATATATTAAATATATTAAGTTTATATTTTTACTTTTAGTTTTTTCTTTACATTAAACTAAACAAAATTAAGAAATTTTGTTTTGAAAACTAGGTAAAATACAATTTCAGTTTTTTAATTATTTTTTATTTAATACTTAATAAATAATAATTTAATGTATTTTTATTTTTATGTGTTAATTCATAGTTTTGATGCCTTCAGTGTGAATCTACAATTTTCATAGTCATGAAAATAAAGAAAACTTTGGTTCAAAGATGTGTCCAAACTTTTGGTCTGTACTGTATATATACACACACATGTATATTATAATTTTCTAAAGATTTCAGGTTTTCAGATGCATCATTTTGCATCATTCAGCGAATGATAATATAAAAAAATATAAATTAACAAATAAATGCTAAAATATATGGTATACAGTATTTAAATGCAAATTATAACAAATTTAATTAAACTTAAAGGAGTTAATTTATATTTTAAGTAATTCATAATTTCAAAGCACTCTTTTTTTCAGCTGCTTTAAGGATTAAAAAAAAATATTAAATTAATTTAATTTTTAAATGATTTCTAAATAAGCGTAATTAGATATGGTAAAGCTTAACTTCCAAAAGCATAAACATAAAATAAAATTTAGGGAAAAAATGATGGTACACAGTATACATTCACAGTTTGTAAAAATGAAAATATTAAATATAATTAGAAAAATAAATAAATATCAATAATATTTTATTTTGTAATGTGTTTTAATTTTTTTTATAATATGATCTGTTTGACCTGCAAATGTTTTATTAATTATTAACAATGCAAAAAACAATCATTTTCTTACTTAGTATTTTTCAGAAAACAGAAAATATTTTTTGCAGTGTATTATAATACTAGTATATGCACCTCAAAACAAAAACATACGTTTATTCATATTTTTATATATATTTTTTTATTTATATTTTTTATATTTCAGAAATCAGGTCACCTTATTATTATGCCACAGCCTTTCCTTTGTTTCTCTTGTCATGTAGCCAGTGTTGGGGGTAACGCATTACAAGTAACGCAAGATAATATTACTTTTTCCAAGTAACTAGTAAAATAACGCATTACTTTTTAATTGACAAGAAAAGAGTTACTTTTTCAAATAAGTAACGCCAGTTACCTTTTCCCCTAATTTATTGATTAAAAGCTCTCCTTTCCCCATGTTGAGAGAAATTGTGAGTAAGATGTTACTTAACTGAAAATTGATTGTTGACAATAATGCGTCACTTACACACTATTGTGCTTAAATACTGTGCAGTTGCTTTGACACAATCTGTATTGTTGAAAGCGCTATATAAATAAAGGTGACTTGACTTGACTTTAGTTCTAGAATAAATGTGAACATGTATTAATTCATCTCACTGACTAAAAAAACAGACACAGTGTTCTTCAAAATGAATAAAAACAGTGAAATTCAACACAAACCTGCAATAATTAAATGTTAAATAATACAAATATCCTTTATGTATTTAATCCCATTTGTGACCCTGGACCACAAAACCAGTCTTAAGTCGCTGGGGTATATTTGTAGCAATAGCCAAAAATACATAGTATGGGTCAAAATTATTGATTTTTCTTTTATGCCAAAAATCATTAGGAAATTAAGTAAAGATCATGTTCCATGAAGATTTTTTGTAAAATTCCTACTGCAAACATTTCAAAATGTAATTTTTGATTAGTAATATGCATTGTTAAGAGCTCAATTTGGACAACTTTAAAGGTGATTTTCTCAGTATTTTGATTTTTTTGCACCCTTAGATTCCAGATTTTCAAATAGTTGTATCTCGGCCAAATATTGTCCTATCCTAACAAACCATACATCAATAGAAAGCTTATTTATTGAGCTTTCATATGATGTATATATCTCAGTTTTGTAAAATTTAACCTTATGACTGGTTTTGTGGTCCAGGGTCACATTTTATTAACCGATGTCTTTGCTGCCGACCTTCGATGATCCAATTCATCCATACTAATAAGAAAAAATTACTCAAGATAATCTAACATTTGTTTTCCATTTTGTATTGCTGAAGAGTTGATATTTTTTCTTCTGCGCTCTACTGTACAGACGTCAATTTACGTTTCTCTAAGTCTGAGGCTTTTAGTGTAAAAAGGCTTTTAAATTTGCCAAAAATATAACTTTTTATATTAAAAACAAACAAGCAAGCCCTGCCCAGATTGAAAAAGTAACGCTAAAGTGACGTAACGCATTACTTTCCATAAAAAGTATCTAAGTAATTAGTTACTTTTTTAGGGAGTAACTCAATATTGTAATGCATTACTTTTAAAAGTAACTTTCCCCAACACTGCATGTAGCACCAATTACAAACATTATTTTAATCTTTCTACTGCATAGACTGACATTTTTATCTTGACTCTTTAAGTGACGTTCATCTGTGTTGTTTGTCTCTCAGAACCTGAACC
>NC_133370.1:3603680-3621236 GCF_049309525.1 Garra rufa
TATTACAAGAATAGAGTTGAAATATTAGGAGAGTAAATTAGAAATATTACCAGAATAAAGTCGAAATATTATGAGAATAAAGTCAAAATATTACGAGAATAAAGTAAAAAATTTTTAGAGAATAAAATTTAAATATTACGTGAATAAAGTTGACATACTACAAGAATAAAGTTGAAACTATGAGAATAAAGTTGAACCGTTTCAGGAATAAAGTTTTTAAGTCTTATCTGGTCACCAAGGTCTCATTAGTTTGTTTAAAACACAGTAATTACAGTTTTTATTGTGAAATATAAAATCAAAAGTGCTGTTGATCATGAGTCACATAATTCAGATTTGTGTGTGTGTCTCTGTTTCTCTCAGTGAAGGCAGTAATCTGACGCCGGCGCATCATTATCCAGACTTCAGGTTTAAAACTTACGCTCCGGTGGCGTTTCGCTACTTCAGAGAGCTCTTCGGGATCAGACCTGACGACTATCTGGTGAGAAACAACACAAATAACAAAGCCTTCAATCGCTGACGCTCATTTACTTATAATTATGTGTGATATTTTGTATTGTACAAACAGGAGAACTTTGTTCATCACGTTCATCATGATAATCTTCACAAATGTGACCCTGGACCACAAAACCAGTCATAAGACTGGTCAAAATCAGTTGTTTTAAATTGAGATTCATACATAATCTGAAAGCTTTCCATCGATGTAAGATTTGTTAGAATATCACAATATTTGGCGAGATGCAACTATTTGAAAATCTTTAATCTGAGGGTGCAAAAAAAGCTCATGAAGGAAGTTCTGGAAGCAAACTATTACTTTAATGGTCATCTTGTAGCTGATTTGTTATATCTGGACTCTTTCTTGAGGAGCCAGTGAGGCTGGATAAGTGTGCGGTCAGTCTTGTGGTTTATGTAGGGCAGTGCTGAGGATCACGGGAAGGTATATCCACTAATGTGTGTGTGTGTGTGTGTGTGTGTGTGTGTGTGTGTGTGTGTGTGTGTGTGTGTGTGTGTGTGTGTGTGTGTGTGTGTGTGTGTGTGTGTGTGTGTTTGTGTGTGTGATCCCAACCCTTATGTTGCTTCTATTTAAATTTTTTTACTTAAAAATGCAGTGTCTCTTGCTTTTTCTTTATCATTGTTGGTGAAATTTACTAGCATTTTTTACATTTTAATTTTGTTTCCTATCACAGTTTTAGTACCATGTAAATTTTTTTTTAATCTAAGATTATGAGAATAAAGTCAAAATATTATGAGAATAAAGTTTAAATACTACAAGAATAAAGTAAAAAACTATGAGAATAAAGTCAAAATATTTAGAGAATGAAGTCATAATATTACGAGAATAACATTAAAATATTCAGAGAAGAAAGTCAAAATATTTAGAGAATAAGGTCAAAATATTTCGAGAATGAAGTCTAAATTACAAGAATAAAGTCAAAAATCAAAATACTAGGAGAATAAAGTCAAAATATTTAGAGAATAAAGTACATTCTTTGAGAATAAAGTCAAAATACTACAAGAATAAAGTCGAAATATTATGAGAATAAAGTCGAAATACTACAAGAATAAAGTCGAAATACTACAAGAATAAAGTCGAAATATTATGAGAATAAAGTCAAAATATTACAAGAATTAAATTTAAATATTCAGAGAATAAAGTCAACCTTTTTTCAAAAATAAAGTCAAAATATTTTGAAAATAAAGTCAAAATATGTTGAAAATAAAATTGGAATATTTCAAGAATAAAGTCAAAATATTACAAGAATAAAGTCATAATATTATGAGAATAAAGTCATAATATTACAAGAATTAAATTAAAATATTCAGAGAATAAAGTCAACCTTTTTTCAAAAATAAAGTCAAAATATTTTGAAAATAAAATTGGAATATTTCAAGAATAAAGTCAAAACACTACGATAATAAAGTCAAAATATTTGGAGGATAAAGTCGAAATGCTGCAAGAATGAAGTCGAAATATTTCAAGAATGAAGTCTAAATTACGAGAATAAAGTCAAAATATTAGGAGAATAAAATCTACATTTTTTGAGAATAAAGTCGAAATACTACAAGAATAAAGTTTAAATATTACGGGAATAAAGTCACAATATTTAGAGGGTAAATTTTCAACTTTATTCTTGTAATTTCAACTTTATTCTCAAAACATATTGACATTATTCTCGTAGTATTTCGACTTTTTTCTCATGATTTCGACTTTTATCTCGAAATATTACAACTTTAATCTCATAATCTTTTTTTTTTTTGCTTTTCTTTTTTAACGTGGCACTATAACGCTGTCGTAAGTTCCAAACCAAATTTTTGACTTTCTCTCTTTTGTGGAACACATGATGCCGTTTTATTTTCCATGCAACTAAAGCAGATGCGGATTCATGTTAATAAGAGCTCCATAAAAGTCAGTCGAGAGTATAATGATTAATCAGAATAACTGCAGCATGTGTCTGACGTCTCTGTCTGTCTCTGTGATTGTTGCAGTATTCTCTCTGTAATGAACCGCTGATCGAGCTCTCAAACCCCGGTGCCAGCGGCTCCATCTTCTACGTCACTCGAGACGATGAATTCATCCTGAAGACCGTCATGCACAAAGAGGCTGAATTCCTGCAGAAGCTGCTTCCAGGATACTACATGGTGAGTCATCAGCTCATGTTCGGTCCAGCTGCAGATTCACGATCTGCGTACTATCATCCTGCATACAGTACAGTAGTGTTCATGATTACAGTAGAAAAGAGGACAAAGCTTCCTGTATGATTTAATATTACTGATGGATTTTTTAAAGTATGTATCTTAACGTTTAACACTTTCTAAATGTTTAAATTGTTTAAAAATGAATGTGATGTGAAGCTGTTTCAGCATTAAGAGTAAGTGAAGTAAAAAAAATCACATGCTATGTTTTCAAACAGTATCATTTTAGTATAATTGATACATTTTTTTTTTTTCATTTTAAATTAAATTGTTTTAAGTTTAAATGTTTTCATCATTTTGTTTTAAGTAAGTAGTTTGTTTTTGTATAATGTCTATATAGGTTTTTTAAGTTTTCATTTTTAGTTTTAGTTGTTTTTTTAGTACATTTTATTCAACTTAATCTGATTTTGTATAATTTTTCTTTAGCTTTACATAAAATTGAGAAATGTTGTCCTGGGAACTAGCTGATATTATTAATTAAATAAAAAATAATAATAAATACTAAAATATATAAGCCATATATTAATGCAAATTATAACAAATTCAATTAAACATAATCTTAAAGGAGTTCATATATTTTAATTTCAATTTTTAATTTTTTAATTTGAAGTAATATTTTTTATTTAATTTTTAAAGGTTTTAAAAGATTTTCAGGTGCCTCATTTTGCATCATTCGGTGGTTAAAAATGTAAAAAATATAAATGAAAAAATAATAAATACTAAAATATATAAGTCATATATAAAAGTAAGTTATAACAAATTCAATTAAACATAAAGGAGTACATAAATGTAAAGTAATTTAGAGTTTCAAAGAACTTAAATTTAAATGAAATTTTGTTTTTTTTGTTTTTTTTAATATGCCTATATATATATATTAAATATATTAAGTTTATATTTTTACTTTTAGTTTTTTCTTTACATTAAACTAAACAAAATTAAGAAATTTTGTTTTGAAAACTAGGTAAAATACAATTTCAGTTTTTTAATTATTTTTTATTTAATACTTAATAAATAATAATTTAATGTATTTTTATTTGTATGTGTTAATTCATAGTTTTGATGCCTTCAGTGTGAATCTACAATTTTCATAGTCATGAAAATAAAGAAAACTTTGGTTCAAAGATGTGTCCAAACTTTTGGTCTGTACTGTATATATACACACACATGTATATTATAATTTTCTAAAGATTTCAGGTTTTCAGATGCATCATTTTGCATCATTCAGTGAATGATAATATAAAAAAATATAAATTAACAAATAAATGCTAAAATATATGGTATACAGTATTTAAATGCAAATTATAACAAATTTAATTAAACTTAAAAGAGTTAATTTATATTTTAAGTAATTCATAATTTCAAAGCACTCTTTTTTCAGCTGCTTTAAGGTTTTAAAAAATATTAAATTAATTTAATTTTTTAAATGATTTCTAAATAAGCATAATTAGATATGGTAAAGCTTAACTTCCAAAAGCATAAACATAAAATAAAATTTAGGGAAAAAATGATGGTACACAGTATACATTCACAGTTTGTAAAAATGAAAATATTAAATATAATTAGAAAAATAAATAAATATCAATAATATTTTATTTTGTAATGTGTTTTAATTTTTTTTATAATATGATCTGTTTGACCTGCAAATGTTTTATTGGTAACACTTTACAATAAGGTTCATTAGTTAAACCTTAGTTAATGTATTAACTAACATGAACTAACCATGAGCAATACATTTGTTACTGTATTAACTAATCTTTATTACCGTTAGTTAACGGAAATACAGTTGTTCATTGTTTGTTCATGTTAGTTCACACTGCATTAACTAATGTTAACAAAATTTTAATAATGCATTAGTAAATGTTGAAATTATCATTAACAAAGATTAATAAATACTGTATAAGTGCAGTTCATTATTAGTTCATGTTAACTAATGTGGTTAACTAATGTTAACTAATGAACCTTATTGTAAAGTGTTACCGTTTTATTAATTATTAACAATGCAAAAAATAATCATTTTCTTACTTAGTATTTTTCAGAAAACAGAAAATATTTTTTGCAGTGTATTATAATACTAGTATATGCACCTCAAAACAAAAACATACGTTTATTCATATTTTTATATATATATTTTTTTATTTATATTTTATATTTTTTTTAGATTTCAGAAATCAGGTCACCTTATTATTATGCCACAGCCTTTCCTTTGTTTCTCTTGTCATGTAGCCAGTGTTGGGGGTAACGCATTACAAGAAACGCAAGATAATATTACTTTTTCCAAGTAACCTTTCCCCCCATTTATTGATTAAAAGCTCTCCTGTCCCCATGTTGAGAGAAATTGTGAGTAAGATGTTACTTAACTGAAAATTAATTGTTTACAATAATGCGTTACTTACACACTATTGTGCTTAAATGCTGTGCAGTTGCTTTGACACAATCTGTATTGTTGAAAGCGCTATATAAATGAAGGTGACTTGACTTGACTTTAGTTCTAGAATAAATGTGAACATGTATTAATTCATCTCACTGACTAAAAAAAACAGATACAGTGTTCTTCAAAATGAATAAAAACAGTGAAATTCAACACAAACCTGCAATAATTAAATGTTAAATAATACAAATATCCTTTATGTATTTAATCCCATTTGTGACCCTGGAGCACAAAACCAGTCGTAAGTCGCTGGGGTATATTTGTAGTAATAGCCAAAAATACATTGTATGGGTCAAAATTATTGATTTTTCTTTTATGCCAATCATTAGGAAATTAAGTAAAGATCATGTTCCATGAAGATTTTTTGTAAAATTCCTACTGCAAACATTTCAAAATGTAATTTTTGATTAGTAATATGCATTGTTAAGAGCTCAATGTGGACAAATTTAAAGGTGATTTTCTCAGTATTTTGATTTTTTTGCACCCTTAGATTCCAGATTTTCAAATAGATGTATCTCAGCCAAATATCGTTCTATCCTAACAAACCATACATCAATAGAAAGCTTATTTATTGAGCTTTCATATGATGTATACATCTCAGTTTTGTAAAATTTAACCTTATGACTGGTTTTGTGGTCCAGGGTCACATTTTATTAACCGATGTCTTTGCTGCCGACCTTCGATGATCCAATTCATCCATACTAATAAGAAAAAATTACTCAAGATAATCTAACATTTGTTTTCCATTTTGTATTGCTGAAGAGTTGATATTTTTTCTTCTGCGCTCTACTGTACAGACGTCAATTTACGTTTCTCTAAGACTGAGGCTTTTGGCGTAAAAAGGCTTTTAAATTTGCCAAAAATATAACTTTTTTTATTAAAAACAAACAAGCAAGCCCTGCCCAGATTGAAAAAGTAACGCTAAAGTGACGTAACGCATTACTTTCCATAAAAAGTAACTAAGTAACGTAATTAGTTACTTTTTTAGGGAGTAACTCAATATTGTAATGCATTACTTTTAAAAGTAACTTTCCCCAACACTGCATGTAGCACCAATTACAAACATTATTTTAATCTTTCTACTGCATAGACTGACATTTTTATCTTGACTCTTTAAGTGACATTCATCTGTGTTGTTTGTCTCTCAGAACCTGAACCAGAATCCCCGCACGCTGCTGCCCAAGTTTTTCGGTTTGTACTGTGTTCAGTCTGGGGGGAAGAACATCCGTATTGTGGTGATGAATAACGTCCTGCCGCGGGTCTTCCGCATGCACCTCAAGTTCGACCTGAAGGGCTCCACGTACAAGCGCCGAGCGTCCAAGAAGGAACGCGAGAAATCCAGGCCCACCTTTAAAGACCTGGACTTCATGCAGGAAGTTCAGGACGGACTCCTGCTGGATGTGGACACATACAACGCCCTGGTGAAGACGCTCCAGAGAGACTGTCTGGTGAGTGTGCATGTGTTCACACATCTAGATGGCTTTAGGGATGCACAATATGGGGAATTGCGATTTTAGTTTATTTTTTTCTGATATATATATATATATATATATATATATATATATATATATATAAATATATATATAAATAAATTTATATATATATTGTTAATGAAATATGCAATTTTCCTGTTGCAAGTATGTCCTTTTCTTCTATATAACACTTGTATTGTGTTAGCTTTATTAAGAAAGACACCACACATTTGTATTGTATACGTTTTATTGAAAGTTGTTTATTAAGAAAGACACCACACATTTGTATTGTATACGTTTTATTGAGAGTTGTTTATTAAGAAAGACACGACACATTTGTATTGTATACGTTTTATTGAAAGTAGTTTATTAAGTAAAACACCATACTTGTTGTTTTAAAGCATTTATTAAGAAAAGGTTTATAACATGTACTAGCAAGAACATAGATAGGAAACAAACATGTATTAGAAAGAGCTTTGCTAAAAAGAATGACCAAGAGGAATTCAAATGTTACCGTCGAGTGTTCTGTAGTAGACAGGCGTAGAGTGAAGCAGAGGAGAAGAATCCGGAGAAGAAAGAATGCGAAGATGCAGAGAGGTTATATAGGTACTTTCTTAGGGGATTTCCAAAAAGGACATTGGAATGCACCTGCTGGGTATAAAAGACTGAAGTACGAAGAGGGCATCAGATGCTGGTTCTGCAACAGCTTCTCCGGTGCCAGACGACCTGACATGACGACCTGCCATTGAAGCCTTCGAACGACTAAGATAGCAATTTATTTTCTTTTATATTTCTTTATTTTATATAGTAGTATTTGTATGTAAAATATATAACCTATAGACAATAAAATTATACTTTATTATAACCAAGAAGCCTGCCTGCCAAAAGACTCTGATTGATAGACTTGAACTGAACAGACCACGGAGGAGTCTTCTGAAGCCTATGGTGTGAGTATGAAAATTACTTATACGATAGGGCAGATTCGACTATCTTTACCTAACCTGAGAATAAACAAAATAAGGTAGAAGGTGTAGGAAATTGAGCACCGCAAAACATGGCGCCCAACGTGTTGGGGGGGCATATTGACCATTGATTTCTGGCCAGGATCAATGATCACTTGCTCAACTCAGCTAATACGATTTAGGCACGAAAATATAGAGTTTAATAGGTAGGGAAAACCTATAGGAAACTCGAAAACTAAAAATAATTCAAAACGAGTTATTTATACGACCCATAAAGGGTTGTGTGCGCGCACAAAACTAAAAATCTCTGAAGGGAAAGCGCTTCCTGAGATTAGCTAAGTTTTTGTGAAACTTAGAAGGGGCTATAAAACTGTCAAGTGGGGGACGCTCCACTAAATGATGGTGAGGCCCCGAAACATACAAGTATGCAGGACTAAAGATTCTTAAATACGCGTATGTTAGAGTAGTGCCGTAAAAGAAGAGAATGTTGGTTTAAAGAAGAAAAAACGATTTGGGATAATTTGGTAACCATCCAGAGACATTAAAAACTGTAAAGTTTAAGAAAAATGAGATAGTGATTCTCAGTTTTAATTATATTGAATTTTTATTCAATAAAAAATAACATAGTAATAATAGAGTACGTAACACAGTGCTAAGAAAGCAGGTAAAAATGGAGAGTAGTAAAAAAGAGGATAAGGAAACAATTAGCTTAAAACCTGAAGAAGGAAATCTTTCAGGAAAACAAGAGGATGAGAATAGTAATAGAGAGAGTTTAATAATGCCAGAGCCAGGATCGGCAATTAGACTGAATAAACAGGGATTAAAAATTGGCAAAATTGAATTTATAATGTATGATGGTTTAATAGAAGAAACTAGAGGAGGAATTGTGGTTATTGAAAAAGAACCCGTACAGATAAGTGCCGTTTCTAGACTGCTAGGAGAACAGGCGTAAAAGAGAGATAGAAAATACACAAAAATAGTTAGGTATGCAGAGTCCAGGATCCTTTAGAATTACGACTGGATCGCCTTACTGGAATTTTGTAATGCATGCCGTAATGACAGACTGCATGGCGAAGTTGCGTACTATAAAATACTCAAAATTAAAAGATAAAACAATAATGTAGTCCTTGATTGAAATTGCAATTAGTAGAGAGGTTAAAATAATACACTTAACCTTAATAAGAATAGGACAGTTTAGACATTTTGGAATAGCAGTGATAAAGGAATGCTAACTAGAAAAAATAAGTAGAAAAGGCATTGGATAAAATAAGCCTGTTAATGCACAACAAGAATAGAGAAAATTAAAAACAAACTTACAATGAGAGAAAGGGAGTAATAAAAACCACTGAACGGCAGTTTCTGCCACAGAGAGATAGAAGGGAGCTCCGAAAAACCAGTAAGAAATAGAAATGAGTAGTAAAGAAGAAAAGAAAAAGACTCTTATTAGTCAACACTAACTAAAGAAAGTAAAAGTAGTGAAATAGAGTTAGAAATATGATAAGATAAAAGACTACATTAGAAAAAAAGGAGGTGGATTGCAATTAAGAAGAGTGACCAAACAAATTTAAAGTGAATGACCAGAAATAGAAATTAAAGTAACTAAGTATAAAGATCCCACTAGCAATAAGAAAGGAAGAGATTTAAGAAGAAAATGAGTTAGGAAGATTGTTCCTGAAAATAATTTAACTTACAGGCAAATGCGAACAGCAAGCCAGTCACCTTTTGCCACTAAGATAAGCGAGGTAAAATGAATGGTCAAAAATAGGAAAACAAATTATATGCCAAAAGGGTTTGAATTTAACAGAAAATAATTAGAGAGATGGAAAAGAGATAAAAAAAAAAAACTTAAACGTAGAACTAAAGCAAATAAGGAGGGAGTTGAATACTGTGAGGGGTCGGCAGACTATAGCAAAACTAGAAATCAGGGACTTCAGAGAGTTGGGAGAGCGAAGAGACAGACCAAGAACGGGAAAAAGAGAGAGGTCCTTTTACACCTGCCACTGGAATGTGGGAGACTCCAGCGAAGCGATTAGAATTCCAACACAGAGTAGAGAGGAGCAAAATGATATACAGGCAAAGTTATTAGAACTTCAGTTAACGGAGGCAGTTAGACAGCAAATAGGATCTAAAAAGGCTGGAGAAAATCATAATGCTTATACAGATCGGATTATAAAAGCGGCAGAGAATGTAAATTTAGGTTGTGGAGCTATAACTCGCTTAGTCCATACATGCACAGGTCATGCAATTTCAGCAACAGCTATAGAGAGGGTGAGGAATTTAACCGTAACAGAGGACAAATATACGCAATGGAAGGAAATGTTAATAAACGCGTCTAAAGATCAAATTCCAGTGTTAAGTGTATGGTTATCGATAGAAGAAGAGATACCTATGACAGATAAAGTAAGGTTATTAAGAGATGTAGGATGAAATATTCCAGGCGGATATAAGTTAATAGCAATTTTAAAATACTGTAACTAAGAAATAAATAGGAGAGAGACTAGCTAATTTGATTTGATTTCTCACCATGTAAGAATAGTGAAAAGAAGAATCCCAAAATATGCGTAGGCAAAAACAACAAAAAGTTAATCTGTTGAAAAAGCAGAATACAAAAGTGAGTGAAGGGAAAACATATAATACTCATTTTCAAATTAGACAGAGAGAGAAAAAAAAAAAAACAGAGTATGAAAATCAGGGAGAAAAATAATACAAGAATAGGAAAAAATGACATAGGAAGTAATCCTGGAAAATCAAATTATATTTCAGAAGATAGATGAAGAAAAATGACTCCAGAAGAAATAAGCCGTGTGATTCAAAAGTGTAAAACAGAAGAATCAAATTTAATGTGTGTTCAGGCAGTAGATCTCTCATCTTAGACAAAACTATTTAAAAAATAATAATAATAATAATTTTGATAAAGACAATAGTCTAAAAAGATATGCAGTCAAATGTAGGGAATGAAACAGGAGTAATAGAGAAAAAACAAAAAGTACCACAATGAAGGACATTTGGTCTGTAAAAACGGAACATTTGTGACCAGAGAGTAATAGCATATGAAGAACATTTATTTGTTGATTTAGAAGGAGAGTATTTTTGGATACAGGAGCAGATGTGACCACTATAACAGAGCCAATACAATTTACAGATAGTATTTTAATTCAAGCTTATAATAGAAATATAGAAAAGAAACAAATAGGAGATAAATTCGGCATTAAGATGTTAAAGGGTATAGAAAACTTATTAGCTGCTAGAGATCTAAAAAAAAGGTCCTGAGATTAAAAAAAAAAATGAAGATATCGAACACGAATTAAATAGAATATGAAACAAAATGATAGGATCAGAAGAAGCGAAAAATGAATTAATACAATTCATGGGAAAAGCTCCGTATAGGAAATATAAAAATGAGTGTGGAAAAGTAAGTGATAAATATGCACATGAAATAATAGGTGTAATACATAAGCCTCAACGGCAATATCCAATAAATTAAAATGGCCAAAGAAGAATTAAATCGAACAATAGAAGAGCTAGTAGAACAGGGAGTTCTTCAAGAAGTTAAGTCTGCGATAAAAAATAGTCCCATGCAATTAGTACCAAAACTAGACAAAACGTACTAGTTACAGATCGTAAAGCATTGAACAGAGTAATGACACCAAATAGACGTTATGTAAGTAATGCTAGAGACACAGTTAAAGGGTTAAAAATTGAAGATTTCTAACTAAAGCTAGATTTAGCGAATGGCTTTTGGTCTATTCCATTAACAGAAAAGAATCAGAGAAAAAAAAAAACAAAAAAAAAAACTGTTTTTACTTTAAGTAATACACATTATGTATTTAAACAATTGCAACAAACTTAGTAATATGTAAACCGTAATGAAGTTACTAAACTATTCATAAGGAAATACTAAAGCAATTAGAGATTTATGGTGGTGATATATTAATCATTGATAACAATGGAAAAACTTGTAAAAACTGTAAAGAAAGTGGTGAATCGCCAAGCGGAGGCAGGATTGAAACCGAACATTAAGAAAGTAATGACAGATAAGGGTGAATTTTTAGGATTTTGGATATCAGCAGAGAATAGAGAAATTACACAAAGAATAAAAAAGTGAAGTACAAATCTAAAAACTATAGAAAGGGTTAAAAAAGTACAACAAATGATGGGACTTATGAATTATCAAGAAGAAACTAGCAGCAATTAGTAAGAGATATGCAGAATGTTAAGATCTAGTACAAGGACAGAAGATATTAATTAACATAGATGAAGCAATAACGGGACATTTAATGAAAAATAAAAGATCCAAAAGCCCAGAATTTGAGATGACAGTGATTGGTTAGGTTCAAACTATAAAATAAAATAGAGGTAGAGAAAAATGTCAGAAGATGAAAGTAAACGTGTTTAAAGGAATAACAGTGTACACAGATAGGTCAAAAACCCTCGTGGGCGCTAATATAGCTCATTGGACATTTATCATACAAGTAAAGGAAAGGAGAAGAGTTAAGAGACGAGAGCTGTGTCCTCGGAATAACTCAAATTGCAGAGGTAATAGGTTTATTAAAAGCTTGTGTAAGATTAAAATAAGCTAATAAAAGCTTAGGTTATACTTATAAAAGATAGCAAATATGTTAAAACAAGAATAAATGAGAACGTAGACATATAGGGAAAATTTAGTGGAAAACCTGTTGAACATAGTGAACTAGAAGGAAATTTATGATCTAATAAGAGAGTTAGATCCGATAGTTATTCATCAAACTATACATTCCTTAGATGACACAGAAGTAGCTCAAGGAAACTGCGAGGTAGACATGTTAGCAAAATTAAGAAGAATAATTGTAGTCAGAGAAAACAAGAATAACACTGTTTAGAAAATACATATACATGAAAAATACATGAAAAATCCCAGTATAAACCAAAATAGGCAAAGTTTTATCTGACAATTATATAACTATTGCGAATTAGAAGAAAAATATAGACAAATAGGACTAAAATGTAAAAATTGTATGCAAAAAAGATACAATGAAGCTATAAGAAATGACTATGGTAAAATTACACCAGAAAGAGTTAGTCAAGAATGGTCATTAGATATAGCTGGACCTTTAAATCCTAAATCAAGGTCAGGAAATAAATTCATGCTGATAGCAGTAGATGAATTTTCAAGTCGGATTTGGGCAAAATCCTTAAAAGAGGCATCTGCAAATGTGATTATAAGAGCATTAGAAGAATAGACAACTAGTTGGTTTAGACCTCAACCGTGTAAATGTAATTACGCTACTTAGTTCATTCAAAGGGAGTAAGAAGATTGACTTTCAGAGAAACATATAGTTGTATATAAAGCTTTATGCTGTACTCCTGAATTAAATGAAATGGCAGTATGCAAGTGAAGTATATAATTATACTTATTATAGATCAAATCAAAATTATGTGAGATAGAATGAATATATGGACGAAGCCTTGTATTACAGTGACTTAGAAAATCAAAGAAAGAAAAACAATAAAATGTCAAGTTAGAGATAATGTCTAATAATAATAATAAAGTTAGACAATAAGAAGTCAGCTTATCCTTTTTAGAAGTTTAACACTAAAAATGGATAAGATAGTGAGAAGAGTAGGATAGCAATCAAACAATAGAGCCATCTGAAACTGGATTTTGGAGTAAAAGAAATTTAATTTTAACTAAGTAAATTCTTGGAAAAGAAATCCAAGAGAAAGAAAAATAACCCTATTCCTAGAGTGCAATGTAAATGCAGTGAAATGCATAAAAAGAAACAGAGCAGCTTTACTCTAGTGTACAAATGTGAAAGACAGAAATTAGTAAGTTAAGGAAGCAATAATAATATGTCTCTGGATGGACCAAAGTGAAGAGAAACTATGTTTAGTGAAAAATGAAGAATAGAATTCAACACTAAACTAGAGTCTGAGTAAATGGCAGAGCAAGAAAAAGAGGCAATGAGTGAACAACGAATATTTACCGGCAGTGGTCTGGTCGTCTGGCACCGTAAGTATACAATTCATCAATTAAATAATGAATTGGAAATAACCCCCAAAGAAGGGGAACAAATAATAGAATGTTTTGAGTGTTGATCAGACTTTTAGAAGGGGAAGAAAGCCCAGTCAATAGAGAAAAGTCTTCTAACACACAAAACAACTTCAGAGTTGAAGCTTCAGATCCAGAAGCAAGTGCTGGAATGTGAGGAAACGAATGATTAACGACTAAGGGAGATTCCAGAGCACTCCATTTTCTGTTGTATGATACAAGATAACGGGAACTGAAACAAAATGGACGAGCAGAGGGAAATATAGCAGAATAGTGTGAAAATGGAAAAAGGTCTGCTTAAGAAAACCAAACTTTGTAGTAACAATGATAACTATAGCTATACTTATAGTATTTTGGAATTTGGCAAAAAGCAGAACAAATTTGACTGTAATGGATCAAGATACAGGGATAAGGTACCACTTACCCAGACTATGAAATTGACAACCTTAGTGATAAACAAAGAAATTCACTTGAAAAGTCAGAAAAAGAAGGGGTTAACATAGAACATCATAAAATGTTACCCTTAGATGAATAACAGCAAGAAAAGATAAATGAAAAACATTAGAGTGTAAAGAGCTGTTTACAAACGAAAATATATACATTATATGAAAGTTTGCAAAAGTTAAGAAATCCATGTCCCGGTCTAGGAGGGTATGGACAATCTATTAGGGAAGTTGAAATAGCTCTAGGACAAGTTAAGCATTTTAAAAGAGAAAAGAACCTTTTATCAAATCAGTATTATAATAGATAAATACTGGTAAGAGTGCCCTGACAATAGTTTTAATAAATGAACCAAGACTAGATATTGATTGGAAATTACATGGGATGTAGCATTTTAAAGTACTAGAAATATTAAATAAGAAATTTAAAAACCAAGCTTGCACGGTCAGAGAGATATATTAGATCAGCTGTATATGGGCAGGGCAGTGAAGAGGTGATGAGAGTTATAGTCACAGAGCAGGAATAAGGGCAAAAGTCAAAGGCAGTTATTGGATAATATTCTCAGATGGAGATGGAGTTAAAAGTCAAGGAGTAAAAATTTAAACAATGTTAAAGCAACCACTGTTGTGGAGAAATCTGATAACGAAGAATAACACGATGACTGATCAGATGATAATACAGTTTAGGCTGTTTGATTTGCTGCAAGAAGTAGCAATGAGTGAGTATGGAAAGATAATTCCAATTAAAATTAAGGATCCAATAAAATGATCCACAGTAGGAAATTATCGAGCTAGAGTACAGTATGATAACAAGAAGTTAGGGAAGGAATATCCAATACCTATAGTTTGAATAAGAGATAAGAACGATAAACAAATAAATACATGGGTAATTCCTGAAGAGATTCCAGAATCCTATAGGAAAGAAGATGAGCCAAATATGGCTTCTAAATTGATAAGAAGTTTCAGAGGTGATTTGGACATAACAAAGGATTAGTTCATCTGAAACTCTTTTGGATGGTGAGATATTGTTATGATATAAAAGAAACTGGAATTGTGTGATGGGCAAACAAAAGATAGTAACAGAAATAATATGAATCAGGGAATTAGTAGGTTGCTATCCAAGACCATTAACATTGATAAGGCGATATATGCAAATGCTAGCCCACATTTCATATATTTCATAGTGGCTAAAAAAACATTATTTTAAAGAAAGTAGTAACCCAGAGAAAACTAAAGGTACAGAAGGGGAATTGAAGAGAGTAAGGTCTCTAAAAATAAAAAAATACAAATACGAAGAAAAAGGAACTTTTTTATTTCTGAGGAATGTCAAAAAGTACCTTTAGAAATTTGAAGTGGATCATGAGTAATTTTCATGTGATATTAATCACAATAATTGGACTGTTGGTTTTAATAATTTTGGAGAAAACTGATAAGAATGATTTGTTTCAGAATCTGAAGGATAATGAAAAAGTGTAAAAAGGGTGTAAAATAACCCCGACACTAATTTACATTCAACTATTCATGCACCTGATAAAGTGGGTGTTGTCAAACCTAGATCCTATAAGACCTCATACGTCTAGTAACATAAAGACAGAACACTTCAAGACTTAAGGACACACCAAGGCTTAATTTGCCAACACGAAGAGAATATATGGCACATAGCAGAGTGATGACTGCAGAGTCTGTCTTAGAACGACTTGATCATTTAGACCAAATGGTAATTATATATTTATTCTGTCTAAGAAAGAATAATGCTGTTCATTAGCAACAACTGAACATTGTAACTAAGAATAAAAGAATAAGTAAAGTATGTATAGCGATACTTTGAATTGTAATATATTTTATTTTATAGTTTAAAAAAACCGCAAGGTCAACTGTTGTCACGAAATCCGAACTACTGTATTGCTGTTAGAGAAGATGAATGCATGTGTTATCATCAGATGTTATTTATTCAGAAGACTAGATTTGTTATGGGAGATCTGTGTAACAATTGCTTTAAAAGATGTAAAGTGATAGCCTGGTTTAATGATGATGGTGTAACAATGGAATACTGTGTAAGATCACACGAGTTGATCACATGCCTGAGTACAGATGTATTTAAACAATGCAAGAGTAAACTGAAGTTGCTCCACCCAGAGGCCAGATACTGGTACAATGACTTAAGTGCTCACAAAAGTTGGCTAAATGATGACTTGCTTTTAGCGCATGTGTTGCATGGCAAGTACACCAATGATGTTAACAGAGTAGTGAAATTTGATGAAGTGTTTATTTCATAGATGAAAACATTGAGGGAGTTTCTGGAGATGAAAGAACAGCCACCCTAGACACAAACGTCTCGACAGAGCTTCAAAATGACGTAGACGGCCACTGGGACGGTATTTGTACCTAGATCCAGAATTCCATTGGTTGACATTTGTAGAACATGTCTGATTAATGGAAGGAGCCGCACGTTTATTTGTGAAGACTCTAAGGGACAATTGATTGGAGTATGTTATCATGAAATTACTGATGGGAAATTGATGAGACAAAAATTTGGGCAATATTTGACAATTATAAAACAAAACATCAAAATTTGGCCAACTGGTGATATTGTGAGTGGAAAAATTATAGAATGTAAAATTATATGGCCTAAGAACAAATGACCCTGGGTGGATCGATATATGACCTTATTCCAAATGAACGTTGTTACGGAGTCAAGACAAGTGTATACTAGACTAAGCAAATGTGTCAAGAATAAGAAATGTTACATGCCATACATGGGTTTCAAGATGCAGAACAAACTTGCAAGACTGGGGTGTTAATGAAATATGCAATTTTCCTGTTGCAAGTATGTCCTTTTCTTCTATATAACACTTGTATTGTGTTAGCTTTATTAAGAAAGACACCACACATTTGTATTGTATACGTTTTATTGAAAGTTGTTTATTAAGAAAGACACCACACATTTGTATTGTATACGTTTTATTGAGAGTTGTTTATTAAGAAAGACACGACACATTTGTATTGTATACGTTTTATTGAAAGTAGTTTATTAAGTAAAACACCATACTTGTTGTTTTAAAGCATTTATTAAGAAAAGGTTTATAACATGTACTAGCAAGAACATAGATAGGAAACAAACATGTATTAGAAAGAGCTTTGCTAAAAAGAATGACCAAGAGGAATTCAAATGTTACCGTCGAGTGTTCTGTAGTAGACAGGCGTAGAGTGAAGCAGAGGAGAAGAATCCGGAGAAGAAAGAATGCGAAGATGCAGAGAGGTTATATAGGTACTTTCTTAGGGGATTTCCAAAAAGGACATTGGAATGCACCTGCTGGGTATAAAAGACTGAAGTACGAAGAGGGCATCAGATGCTGGTTCTGCAACAGCTTCTCCGGTGCCAGACGACCTGACATGACGACCTGCCATTGAAGCCTTCGAACGACTAAGATAGCAATTTATTTTCTTTTATATTTCTTTATTTTATATAGTAGTATTTGTATGTAAAATATATAACCTATAGACAATAAAATTATACTTTATTATAACCAAGAAG
>NC_133370.1:3621736-3642917 GCF_049309525.1 Garra rufa
ATATATATATATATATATATATATATATATATATATATATATATATATATATATATATATATATATATATATTTATATTTATTTATTTATATATACTTATATATATATATATTTTTTTTATATATATTTATTTATTTATTTATTTATTAGTTATATACTGATTTTGATTTCATTATGATTAATCATGCAGCCCTAGTTAATAATAATAATGATGATTTTATTTAATAGCAATAACAACAATAATTATATATTGTTATTATTATTGCTATTAAATAAAATGATCATTATTTTTTTCTGATTGTTTGTTGATGCAGACTAAAGATTTATGTACAATTTATGAAAATATAAATGATTAATTTACTATTTAAAATATAAATTGCTAAATAATAAGAAATATTACTATTGTAATATTTTACTGTTAAAAAAAGAAACATAAATAAATAAATAATAATAACATTTTATTTTATTTTAAAATGAGCAATTCTGGTTTAAAATGGGATTAAAACCAAAAATTACTGGTTTGTTTTTCTTACTCGTTGAGCTACAATATTTGGCTAAAATTTTGTGATTATTTAGCCATACAACTATATAAAAAATAAAATACATAATAATAATAGCATTTTATTTTAGTTTTAGTTTTAGTTTTTTAGTTTTTTTACTTGTCGTAGGGTTACAATATTTTTTTTGGTTATTTAGCCATACAACTATATAAAAAAAATTTAATAATAATAATAATAACATTATTTTAATGAATTATTATTATTATTATTTTAATTAGTGATTCTGGTTTCAATGTAAAAACAAAAAATAAGGCCTACAATATTTGTGTTATTTTTTAGCCATACAACTATAAATAATAATAATAACAAAATTATTTAATTTTATTATTGTTTTTTTTTTAATTAGTGATTCTGATTTTAAACGTAAAAAAAAATTATAATAATAATTGTTGTTATTTTTATTATTATTACTACAAATTTTTTAAATTACAAATAATAATAATAATAATAACAATAATAATAATAACATATTTATTATTTTATTTTATATTCAAATTAGCAATTCTGATTTAAAATGTGATTGTTTTTCTTACTGGTAGCGCTACAATATTTGGCTAAAATTTTACTTAGACATACAACTATTTAAAAAAAAAAAAAGAATAGTAATAATAATTACATTTTTTTTATTATTAGTGATTCTGATTCAAAATGTGAAAAAAAGTTTGTTATTATTATTATTATTATTATTATTATTATTATTATTATTGCGACTGCATAAAAACCAAATAGGAAATATTACTAATTAATAATAACAATAATAATAATAATTCTTGCTACTAAATCAAAATAAAAAATTATAAGCATTATTGCTACCAAATAAAAATATAAAGAATTCTAAATAAATACAAAGTAAGAAAATACTGTTCTAAATATTGTTCTATAATATTTCAAATCGAGTATTTAAATTTCTTTTTAAATGTATTTTGATGAATCATGCAGTCCTAGTTGTGTTAGTTCTGATATAAAGTGTGTAGGTTGTTCTAGTGAAGGTGTGTTGTTTGTGTGCAGGTGTTGGAGAGCTTTAAGATCATGGACTACAGCCTGTTGCTGGGTGTTCATAATCTGGATCAGGCGGAGCGCGATCAGCAGATGGAGGGATCTCAGGGCAGCAGCGATGAGAAAAGGCCGGCCGCACAGCGAGCGCTTTATTCCACCGCCATGGAGTCCATTCAGGGAGGAGCGGCGTGCGGCGGCTCCATAGACACGGACGACACGTGTGTTTCTCTCAGTTAACATCACCAGATTGATTTGATGAAGCAGCACACACTGATTTTCTGCTCTCTCTGCAGGATGGGTGGGATTCCTGCTGTGAACGGGAAAGGAGAGAGACTCCTGCTCTTCGTCGGCCTAATCGACATCCTGCAGTCCTACAGGTCACACAATAATGATAATCAAATAAAATCAGTTCATTCATAAAGCATTTCAGATCTGCTCTCTTCTCTACATCAGTGAAAACTCTAAATCCTTTTTAATGAGTGATTCTGATTTTAAATGTAAAAACAAAAACAATAATAATTGCTGTTGTTATTATTTTTATTATTATTGCTGCTAAATAAAAATATAATAAATAATAATAATAATAACATATTTATTATTTTATTTTATTTTAAAATGAGCAATTCCGATTTAAAATATGATTATTAAAACCAAAATTATTTGTATTGCTATTAAATAAAATTATCATTATTGTTGTTACTAAATAAAAATATAAATTATTAATTAATTTACTATTTAAAAAAAAAAAAAAAATATATATATATATATATATATATATATATATATATATATATAATTTTTTTTTTTTTTTTTTTTTTTTTTTTTTTATTAGCGATTCTGGTTTAAAATGTGATTTTGTGTGTTTTTCTTTTATTTAATAGCAATAATAATAATAATTATATATCATTATTATTGCTATTAAATAAAATTATCATTATTGTTGTCACTAAATAAAAATATAAATTACTAATTAATTTACTATTTAAAATATAAATAGCTAAATAAAAAGAAATATTACTATTGTAATATTTCACTGTAAAAAAAACAGACATTTAGTAGAAAAATAATACAATTATTTTATTTTATTTTAAAAATTTAAAAATAAACACATATTACTATTAAAATGTGTTTATTTTTAATTTATTTAATTCAGAACAAAATTAAATTAAATTAAACCAATAAATAATAATAATAATAATAATAATAAAATAAACACATATTACTATTAAAATGTTTGATGGCAAAATAGAAAAAATTGTATTTAAAAATAAAACAATAATACAAATTTTATTATTATTATTATTATTATTATTATTATTATTATTTATTTAAGTGTATTTTTTTATTTATTAATTAATAATATTTTGTTAAATAAATAAAATAAATATTACTATTAAAATGTTTGATGGCAAAATAGAAAAAAATATTATTTAACATATTTATTATTATTATTATTATTATTATTATTATTATTATTGTGTATTAATTTATTTAATTGTATTGTTATTATTACTTATTTATTTAATAGCAGTTGTGATTTAAAAAAAAATATTTAGTTTTATTGTATTTTATTTAATTTTAACTCTCTACCTTTTAAGACTCTTAATTAAGTAAATGTGACCATTTATTTATATAATACTGTAGTTTAGTGGCAAAATTGTTTTTAAGCTAAATTAGCTTGTTTTCATTGGCTTATATTACATATGGACATTTATATAGCTTATAAACGTCCCTCTAAATTAAAGAAATCTGGCCATTTATTTACTGGTTTTATTTTTTATTATTTAATTTTGTTCTAAATTAAATAAAAACAAACAAATAAACAAATAAATATTATTATTGTAATATTTCATTGCAAAATAAAAAAGTATTTAATTATTTATTATTATTTATTATTATTATTATTTTAATAGCGATTGTTTTTTTTTTATATTTTATTATATATCTTTTTTTTTTTTTTTTTTTTGCATATGGTGCAGGTGGCCTGTAGTTTCGATGTTTTATATTTTCTTTCTTTGATTGTATTTGTGCTCTTTTGCTGAGTCACATTAGTGAATCTTATAAAGAGTGGCTGCGATGAGCCACATGGCTTTATAATCTTCTCGAGCATTTAAAGGTTGTTTTATGCTCTTATGTAACATTTTTAGAAGACTGCATTAAGTCACAAAAACAAATCCGAAGCTCTCCATCAGGACACTCAGCAGTCTGTGCTTTTGTAAGTCTGTGAGTTTGTAAAGTGAAGCTGATCTTTGTGTTTTCTGTTTTTACTGCAGACTCATAAAGAAGCTGGAACATACGTGGAAAGCTCTGGTGCATGACGGGGTGAGAAACACATGCACTCAAATACATCTTCATCTTCACCGTTAGAAAACATCATAATTCTACCATTTCAGAGCATTAATACATTACACTTCTGATGCTGTTCATTTACAGTAACTGGGATGAATTCATCTCCTATCCCAATAAAAAACCTAATTTTTAGTTTTTAGATTTAGATGTAACATTTAAATACAATGTTACATGTAGGAGCATAATTATCTCAAATATTATATCATATTTAGGAGCCGGATGTAAGATTTAGAAATTTTTGAATTTTAAAGTATTTATATTTAAATATACACTACCAGTCAAGTTTTTGAACAGTAATATTTTGAATGTTTTTTTTAAGTTTAAGCATGCATTTATTTGATCCAAAATACAGTAAAATTTTGAAATATTTTTACTATTTAAAATAACTGCGTTCTATTTGAATATCTGTTAAAATGTAATTTATTTCTGTGATCAAAGCTGAATTTTGAGCATCGTTACTCCAGTCTCAAGTCATTCTAATATGCTGATTTGCTGTTCAAGAAACAATAATAATATTATTAATATCAATATTTTAAAAAAGTTGGGTACAATTTGTTTCAGGATTCTTTGATAATTAAAAAAAGATCCAAAGATCAGCATTTATTTGATCTTGTTCATAATTATTCATAAAGCACATTTCAGATCTGCTCTCTTCTCTACATCAGTGAAAACTCTAAATCCTTGTTAATGAGTGATTCTGATTTTAAATGTAAAAACAAAAACAATAATAATTGCTGTTGTTATTATTTTTATTATTATTGCTGCTAAATAAAAATATAATAAATAATAATAATAATAACATATTTATTATTTTATTTTATTTTAAAATGAGCAATTCCGATTTAAAATATGATTATTAAAACCAAAATTATTTGTATTGCTATTAAGTAAAATTTTCAATATTGTTGTTACTAAATAAAAATATAAATTACTAATTCATTTACTATTTAAAATATTTATATTTTTTAAATTAGCGATTCTGGTTCAAGAAACAAGAACAGGATTCTTTGATAATTAAAAAAAGATCCAAAGATCAGCATTTATTTGAAATAGAAAGCATTTGTAATAATTTTTTATTTTATTTCTTTCTTTTTTTTAATAAAAATATTATTTTAAATAATTATTCTATAGTTTGTGTTTATTTATTTATTTTGTTATTTGTAAAATTGGGGCAATATATATATTTTTTTGTTTATTATATAACATTATTTTATAACTTATTTTATTTCACAGTGCTTGTGCTTTTAGTTTCATTTAATTCATTTAATTGTAAATACTTATTTTATTTTATTTTTATAACTGTCTACTTTTTACTCCAGTCTTCAGTATCACATGATCTTTATTTATTTATCTGAAATGAAAAAGCTTTTTTAATAATTGTTTATTTTAATATTTATTTATTTATTTTGGAAAGAAATTTCATGAATGAATACTTTTTTTTTTTTTAGCAAGGATGCTTTAAATGGATCAAAAGTGATGATAAAGACATTTATAATGTACAAAAGATTTCTATTTCAGATAAATGCTTTTCTTCTAAACTTTCTATTCACCAAAGAAACCTGAAAAAAAAATCCAAGAATCATGTCACTGAAGACTGGAGTAATGATGCTGAAAATTCAGCTTTGAAATCACAGGAATAAATTACATTTTTAGGTATATTCAAATAGAAAACAGTTATTTTAAATATTGAAAATTAAAAAATATACATTTCAGAATTTTACTGTTTTTGCAGTATTTTTGGATCAAATAATTACAGGCTTGGTGAGCAGAAGAGACTTCTTAAAAAAAAATTTAATATCTTACTGTTCAAAAACTTGTATATGTATAAACACATGGTGCCTTGTAGTTATTAAAATTTATTGAATTTAATAAACAATTAATTAGCTATAAATAAAAAATACAATAACTGTCCTTTTAAGGACTTTACTCTTAACCAAGTAAATCTGGACAACCATTTAATTTTTAAATTGTTTGTTTGTTTATTATTTTTTGACTTAAATGCAATGTTTTTTATTTAATATTATGTTTTATTTTGGGCCCTTTAAAATGTGTTATATATTGCATATGATGCAGGATGCTCTTGGTGAGCAGAAGAGACTTCTTTAAAAAAAAAAACATTAAATATCTTACTGTTCAAAAACTTGTATATGTATAAACACATGGTGCCTTGTAGCTATTAAAATTTATTGAATTTAATTTAAAATTATTTATCTATAAATAAAAAATACAATAACTGTCCTTTTAAGGACTTTACTCTTAACCAAGTAAATCTGGACAACCATTTAATTTTAAAATTGTTTGTTTGTTTATTATTTTTTTAATTAAATGCAATGTTTTTTATTTAATATTATGTTTTATTTTGGGCCCTTTAAAATGTGTTATATATTGCATATGATGCAGGATGCTCTTGGTGAGCAGAAGAGACTTCTTTAAAAAAAAAACATTAAATATCTTACTGTTCAAAAACTTGTATATGTATAAACACATGGTGCCTTGTAGTTATTAAAATTTATTGAATTTAATTTAAAATTATTTATCTATAAATAAAAAATACAATAACTGTCCTTTTAAAGACTTTACTCTTAACCAAGTAAATCTGGACAACCATTTATTTTTTTAATTGTTTGTTTGTTTATTATTTTTTTACTTAAATGCAATGTTTTTTATTTAATATTATGTTTTATTTTGGGCCCTTTAAAATTTTCTATATATTGCATATGATGCAGGATGCTCTTGGTGAGCAGAAGAGACTTCTTTAAAAAAAAAACATTAAATATCTTACTGTTCAAAAACTTGTATATGTATAAACACATGGTGCCTTGTAGCTATTAAAATTTATTGAATTTAATTTAAAATTATTTATCTATAAATAAAAAATGCAATAACTGTCCTTTTAAGGACTTTACTCTTAACCAAGTAAATCTGGACAACCATTTAATTTTTAAATTGTTTGTTTGTTTATTGTTTTTTAACTTAAATGCAATGTTTTTATTTAATTTTGTATTTTATTTTGGGCCCTTTAAAATTTTCTATATATTGCATATGATGCAGGAGTGAAATATTGTCATTAACACACATATATAACACTGTATAAATGCAAACTATGATGCACAGACAGGTGAATATTGAATGTGGTCCTGATGCCCCAATAGGGTAATTTCACCCCGTGGCCCTCATTTATTAATGCATGAGCTGTTTGCTGGAGATTCACTGAGACACTGGACAGACTTTGATAAGGATCGCTTGTGTTTGGTTTCGCTGTAGATACTGTACGTCTGAGAGAACGTCTCTTTCCATTCGCTTTTCTACTTTAAAACCAGTCTGTCTTTTTCTCTCCATCACAAAAAAACCTTTAATAAATAAATAAATGCTCACATGTCTTCTCTGTGTCTGTTCTGTCTTTCAGGACACCGTTTCTGTCCACCGGCCAAACTTCTACGCTGACCGCTTCTTCAGGTTCATGAGCAGCACCGTGTTCAGGAAAAGCACTTGTGAGTGACCCACAGAATGATTGTAGTAATGAAAAGTAAAAATAGATATCTAACAAAAGTCTGATTCTGGGTTTCTCCAGCACTAAAGGCATCTCCTGCTAAGAAGGGCCGTGTGATGCTGAGCGTTTCCAAATTCAGCGGTCCCGGAACGGCCTGGTCGGCCAGTCAGCTTCCCTCAGAACGAGACGAGAATATCTATGATCTGAGAGGAGCGCGAAGCTTCCCTGTGTTGGAAAACGATGGTGATCTGCTTGCTTCTTTGCTTTTTATGTGCATGCTTTTTAAAGGGCTATTTTGCATGGAAACCTTTTTTCACCACTTTTGGCCATGTTTAAAACAGTGTTGTTTTCGTCAGCGATGACGATGACGAAATCATTTCGTTGACGCCACTTTTTTTCCATGACGAAAACGAGACGTTGACGAGATAAAAATGGCTCGTTGATGACTAAAACATGACGAGACGTGTGTGAGTTTTCGTTGACGAGACGAGAATAGACGAAAATGTTAGTGGGTGGTCCGTCAGACGTTTAAAATGCATGACATTTCTGCTTATTGTGCATGCCGATTAAAACCGAAAAAGTATCTGCCGCTATGGCAAGCCGTTTTAGCATTAAATACTCTTTGCCATACTACTATGGCAAGCCGTTTTAGCATTCCATCCTTGTTTGTCTTTTATGTTTTAAAACATTCCTTCATTATTGTAATTATTGGTGAAAATAGTCGATCCGGAAGCTCACATTGTGTTGAACTATAGATCTGCTATTTTCAGAACTTATAAGTGACACTACCCAACAGCAAAATTCTTACTGACCTACATTAATTTGTTAAAAGACTTTTCCCGCCTTTTTTTGACTAAAACTAGACTAAAACCTTCTTGACTTTTCGTCGACTAAAATTGGACTAAAACTATCACATATAGAAGTGACTAAAATTGGACTAAAACTAATAACCATTTTAGTCCAAAAGACTAAGACTAAGACTAAATCTAAGATGGTTGTCAAAACCAACACTGGTTTAAAACAGCATTTGAGCAGAATGAAGCCCATAATACAATGCACTTGATTGCTATTTCTTATTGTTAGGGTGCTTAAAGTGCTTGAATTTGACTTTTTGAAATCTAAGTCCTGGAAAACCCTTGAAAAATAGCAATATTCCTGAGGAGGTGCTTGAAAAGGGCTTGAATTATTGAAAGACAGTGCAGTTATAAAAACAAAACAAAGAAAAAAAAGAAAAAGTGTACACAAATGCATATCCTTGAAGAAAATGAACAGCTGTTTTACTATAGTAAAAGTGTAGTACCCATGTGTTTTTGTATAACCACAGTTTTGCTACAAATGCCATGGTTAAACTATGGTTAGTGTAGCAAAACTATGGTTAATTTGTGGTCAAATGTGTTGCTAGGTTAACAAAAAAAAGTAATACATTTACGACTTAGTGTACAAATATAATGAATATAGACATTTTTTGGATCAGCAGAACTTTGGATAGTACATTTGACTATGACAGTGTCAACGTTTTGGACATTTTTAAACATAATATCATTTACAATTAAAAAAAAGTTCACTTACAGAGAACATTCTCAAAAGGTTCTGGTAAGGTTCTCTTAGAGTTATGAGCAAATGGTCCTTAATAATCTTGTTAGCACAAAAACGTTATATATGTGTATAATCCATATTTTTTTCCTGAAACGTTTTATTTGCATGTTTGATGTTTTTAAATGTTGCTATTAGTTTCAGAATGTTCATTTAAAAGTACATTTAACATTTAAAAAGTAACATTTTAAACTTTCAAAAGTAACATTCCCATAATGTTTACAAAGTGATACAATGAAATGTTCACTCATCATTTACTCTTCCTGCACTAGTTCCAAATCTGAAATCTGAGCTTTAAAACTAAACAGTTTGCTTATTTATTCTCTCAGGTCTGCAGTCTTGCACTCCTCCATCTTTCGAGGAAGCGACCACAGCATCTGTGGCAACAACTCTGTCCTCAAACACCTCCATATCAATCCCAGAACGCTCTCCGTCAGACACCACAGAACACCCGCGCTACAGGTCAACATTAATCACCTCGTTTAAAGAGCTGATTTCATTTTCAGTCATGAAATATGTACATGATAGCATAAAGCAGAGAAGAAACAACAGTGACACTTAACTTTAAGCCTCAAGTAGGATGCACCATAAAGATATTCATAATGTAACCAGTAATGCATTACATATTCTCATAAATAATTGCAACCAAAATTAAAATGCATTATAATATTTGCAGATTCCTTGTTACATCTGAAGTTTTAATGGATTATACTGTACTTTCTAAAGGTGTAATAATGAATAGATGAGTATTATATTACAGCTGTGGTAGTAATTATTCACAAGATCATACAAATGCATTGTAAAGTGTATTATGAGGCATAATTAATGCAGTAAAAAATTATGACAAAGATGCTTCTTTTCACAGAAGACACACATTGTCTCTGAAAGACGCTGAAGGAAGGTAAGCGTCATTTGCACAACTGTATTTTTATTTACAAACTGGCTTTATATGCTCATCTAAATTTTCTTACTTGGTATTTTGGAGTCTTAAATTAATATATATTTCCTTGAGATGCTAAAAAGACCTAAGATATTAAGTCCTGTTTTTAGACAGATTAATCAAAATTAAGTCAAATATTTTTTTCAATTGAATTAAAAAAATGTTTTCGCTGAAAACAAGAAAAAATAGCTGCCAATGAGAGCAGAAAAATATTTTTGTTTTCCCTTTGTTTTGTTTTTTTCTAAATCTCAATTCTCTTAATTTTGATACATTTTAAGATTTTGCTTCTCAAGTAAATTTTTATTTAAAAATTTGTTTAGATATTTATGCTGGAAAACAAGACAAAAATACAGAGTATCTCTCCTCCAAAAACCTGTGTTAAATGAGTTTATTGAGGTTTTCTGGTTGAATGTGCTTGATTTGCAGGACGCATGAAGTGGTGGATGTACACGAGGAAGACCAGCAGACCATCACTGTTCAAGTGGAGGTGAAGAGAGAGAGAGAAGAGGAGGAGGAGGAGGAGAAGGAGCCAGTCATCTCTCTGACACAGTATGTTCAAACATGACCTCGATTTTACTGCCACAAATCACTACCAAAAACATGCATATGAGTTAACTGCATATTTTCAGTTAATAAACAAGGTCATGATTTTAATTCCCAGGGAATGCATGAACTGAAAAGATGTATATCTTGAATGCAGTGTATGCTGCTTTAGATAAATATATAATGCCAAATGCATAAATGTAAATGTGTGAGCCTGCACTTTGTCATTTATTTTTATGTGAGTTTTGTCATTTTAGCACTTCTACTAAACATTGTATTTTAGGTGGCTTCCAAAGCAACATTTCAAATTTATAAAATATAATAAATTGATATTTTTTCTTAAATTGCATTTTTTAAAAATTATATTATAATTTTATTTAATATATTGTTTTTACTGTATGTTTCAAATTTATAAAATATAATAAATTTATATAATAAAAAAACTATTTTTTTTCTTGTACAAGTAACTAGAAAATATTGAATTTTTAATTATATTTACATTTAAGCTTTTTTCCAGGTGTTGAAAACAATTTTCTTAAATGATATTTTGTTTTTTTATTGTTATAATTTTATTTAATATATTTATTTAACATTTCAAATGTATAAAATACAATAAAGTGATACAATAAAAAACTAGTTCTTTTTACAAGTAACTATAAAATATTGAATTATATTTAAATTTTTAGTATATTTTATTTCAGCTTTAATTCAGGTATTAAAAACAATTTTATTAAATTTAATTAGTTTTTTAACTTATTAAATGTTACCTAATATTTCTATTATATTTCATTTCAGCTTGATTTCAGCTTTATGTGTTTTATAGCTTAATTCCAGTTAACAAAAATGTAATTTCATATAATTAATTAATGTATTTAAATTGCATATAAAATTTTTCTCAAATTATAAAAGATTATAAAAGATTTTTCTAATAATACTAATAAACTGAATGCATTTTAAGAATTTCCATCTCATACATTTTAATCAACTGAAATCTAAGTTATTTCAATAAGTGCATTTTAAAAGTGTGTCAATAACATTAAATAGCTAATAATAAAAACTATACCACAATTTTTTACGGTTTAGTCTATTAGTCTATGTTAAAACTGTAATCCAAATGCATGGAAATTTTAGTTGCATTTAAAAAAAAAAAATCCTAAATTTAGTGTAATGGTGTTTTATGTTGGGATAATGACAAGCTATATGTTATACCAGACCAGCTCCCAGCATGCATCCTAATTCGCATGCCAAATCACTTTGCCAGAGCGTTGTCTGCTGTTCCTGCTGGAAATATGAAATATGCATCTGTTTTCTGAGGTATTATTGTCATCCTACAGAAGCTGTGTATCTGTGTGATACAGGTGTAGGCTTTGGCCATATGGTCTAGAGAGCTTTACAGCAGACCATCTGTTTGTGCTTTACTCCTCATGTTAAACACTTCTGTCACTTTCAATTCATTATAGAAACGGTGAAGTTTGTCTGCACATGTCTGTCAGGTTAAATGACTCAAGGAGACTTTTCTGTTTGCCAAGGCTGCGTTTAAAAAACGGCAATATTGTGAAATGTTAATGCAATTTAAAATAGCGATTTTCTATTTTAATAAATATTTTTGTGACACAAAGCTGAATTATCATTGTCATTACTCCAGTCTTAAGTGTCACATGATCCTTCAGAAATCCTTCTAATATACTGATTTATTATCAGTATTGGAAGTAGTATTTTTTTTTTTTGCAACCTATGAGACTTTTTCAGGATTCTTTGATGAATAAAACATTAAAAAGAATAGCATTTATTTAAAATAAAAAACTTTTGTAATAACCTTTAAAGTTTAAAGCTAGTCAGTTTTTTCATTCTTTCTCTCTTTGGAAGAAATTAAAACATTTATTCAGCAAGGATGTGTTAAATTCACAAAAAGTAATAGCAAAGACTTTTATTGTTAGAAAAAGACTTTTGTTTTAAATAAATGCTGTTCTTTTTAACTTTTTATTTATGAAAGAATGCTGAAAAATGTATCACAGGTTCCAAAAAAATATTAAGCAGCAAAACACTTTCCAACACTGATAATAAAAGTAATAAATCAGCTTATTAGAATGATTTCTGAAGGATCATGTGACACTGAAGACTGGAGTAATGGATAATGAAGATTCAGCTTTGCATCACGAGAATAAATTATATTTTAAAGTATATAAAAAATGTTATTTTGAACTGCAGTAATGTTTTCTTTTTTCTGTATTTTTGATCAAATAAATGGAACTATGATGAGCATAAGAGCATAAGAATTTTTTTATTAATTATTAGCTAATGATTATTCAAATTTTCCCCATTATAAAAAATATGTATATTTTAATAATTTGAGTAATTTATAATTTAATAAAGTAATTATTAGTAATTAATTAATAAAAAAGTAATAATTCGTTAAAAAGTGAAATTGTGACTTTTTAACAATTTTGTTTTTATCACATTTTTTCCGGATATTTTTGACTTTCTATGTTGCATTTCTTTGTTTATATCTTACAATTCTGAATTGAAAGAAAAAAAAAAACAAGAATTAAGGTGTAGTTCCCTTCAAAAATGCCACAATAAGACTGAAGGAGGTTTTAAATGTACTATGATTTTATGGTTTATGGATCATTTACCATTTAACTATAACTTTGAAGATTTTTATTATTCAGATTTAGATTTTTGTTATTTTTACAAAAAATTATAATGTATACACTACCATTCAAAAGTGTGGGGTCAGTACATTTTTATTGTTTCTTTTTTTTTTTTTTTTAAGAAATTAATACTTTTATTCACCAAGGATGTATTAAGTTAATAATTAAAAGTTTATTGAAAGTTAATAATAAATAATTTACATTGTTATAAAATATTTATATTTTGAATAAACACTGTACTTTTTAAACTTGTTATTTATGAAAGAATCCTGGAAAAAAAAAATCACAGGTTCCAAAAAATATTTGGCAGCACAACTGTTGATATTATCCAATATAGATCATTCTAATAATAAATCAGCAAATTAGAATGATTTCTGAAGGATCATGTGACACTTAAGACTGGAGTAACAGCTGATAAAAATTCAGCTTTGCATCACAGAAATTAATTATATTTTGAAGTATATTAAAATAAAAAACATTATTTTATGTTGTAATAACATTTTTCAATATTACTAGTTTTCTCAGTATTTATGATCGAATAAATGCAGCCTTGATGAACATAAGAGACTTCTTTAAAAAACATTAAAAATCTTACTGACCCCAAACTTTTGAACGGTAGTGTATATTGATACATATTAAATTTAATATTTTGTATATATAATTTCAGCTTTATTCCATGTGGGTTTTTTTATTCCATGTTTAAACATTTAGTTTATTTTTAATAATATTTTTATTTAGATGTAATTATTTTGCATGTAAATATATATATATATATATATAGTTAAATTTTACAAAACTGACATTTATACATCATATGAAAGCTCCATAAATAAGCTTTCTATTGATGTATGGTTTGTTAGGATAGGACAATATTTGACCGAGATACATCTATTTGAAAATCTGGAATCTGAGGGTGCAAAAAAATCAAAATACTGAGAAAATCACCTTTAAAGTTCTCCAAATAGGTTCTTAACACTGCATTTTACAAATCAAAAATTACATTTTGATATATTTATAGTAGGAATTTTACAAAAAATCTTCATGGAACATGATCTTTAATTAATTTCCTAATGATTTTTGGCATAAAAGAAAAATCTAAATTTTTGACCCATGCAATGTATTTTTGGCTATTGCTACAAATATACCCCAGCGACTTAAGACTGGTTTTGTGGTCCAGGGTCACATATATATTTATAATCAGTAATTAATTATTAGCTAATGATTATTTTACATTTCTCCCCATTATAAAGAAAATTAATCATTTTTAATAATAATAAATAATTTATGACTGTATTTGCTCTTCTCTTTTTTTAAGTGCGGTGATGGATGTTCCTCCTCCAGACACTGATGACCTCGTCCCCAAAACAGCCGCTTCAGCACCTGTAACCCAGGAAACCGTCTCCCAGGCAACTCTTCGTGATGACACAACCACCCAGACAACAATTCCCGTGGAAACGGCTCCTTTGACAGAAACCAGGACCCTTGAAACAGCTCCAGCCCCTGCAGCAGCAGAGCCGCCCGCTTTCAGCCCAAACACACAGCGTCTCGACCTGGACAGAATCTCAGAGACCCAAAGCCGCGAATCACTGGATGAAGAAGTTGCGTCAACCACTGACATCTATTTTGTAAGTATGAGAATGATTCCAAATTCATTTCAAAGTGACGTTATTCAAGGATTATCAGCTTTGAGGTTTAAGACGTTCATCAGGTATTTGATGGCGGTCAGCTCAAAAACGTCATTTCATATTGAGTCTATAAAGTGTTACATACAGGGTTCCTACAATCACAAAAATAAATGTGGAATTTTGAAATTGTGCGGAAAATGTGAATAACACTGTAATTTTTGAAAATTATCTGCCAAAATTAGCTGTACCCAATTAAAATGGAGGGATTTATTAAAATAACTATACAAAATTCAAAGATTTTGCATGCTAATCATAATTCTTTGGAAGCCGGTTTCCGCCATGGAATTTTAAAAAAGGTAACTAGATAAAAAAGTTTGTCAAGACAAATGGCTTAGCTTAGGTTGGCTTAGCTTGAAAGTTTAAAGCAGCTGTAAAAGCTTAAAGTTTTGAACTTTATATAGATAGAATTAGGCAACATTTACATTTTTAATCATTTATTTCAGAGTAGTTATACTTGAGCAAATATAAAATAGTATAATAATATAATATTTAATATTACAGAATCTGCTTTTAGTGAGTTCAGTCTCTAAAAAATAATATTGTGTGTAGGAACTGCATAGAAATGCATTGGTCAAAAAAATGCACTGATAAACATTATTTTGTGGTGAAGGAAATAATACAGAAAAACAAATGTAGTTTCTACATTAAATTATTTACTTCAGGGAAGAATAAAACAAGAGTAAATTCAATGTTAGTACTTAATTTAAACTTGTAGAATTTCAAATTTGAACTTATAAGTATATTTTACTTTTGTTGTTTATTTTAACAAAGATGAAGTAAATATCAAAATCGTGTTCCCATTGTTCCCATCATGCACTTGAGCATGAAAAATTAATAAGGTTACATTTTTTGCTGTTTTCGAGATGTATTTACACTGTTTTATGGTTACTTTAACTTGCAGTTTTCTCAAAATTACTCATTCAATAAGGAGCTGCCTACTTGCTTTCGTACATGTTTGTAAGTGAACCACATGCTTTAATGTTTTTTTTTCTCAGTGCAATGATGTTTGAGTAAAGTTTACAAACCGTGGATGAGTGAATTGTACTCGAGGACTGCTGGGTAAACTTAAAATAATTAAGAAGAAATTACGCATCAAACTATAACTGTACAGTACATGTGAAATTTACTTTTCTTTTGCTAATTTTACTTAACTTAGTTAAGTTGATTTTACTTATATTTTACCAAAAAAAATGTGCGTGCAAAAACATGCAAAATAAAAATTAAGTAAATGTACTTATTGTTTTTTTCAGTGTGGGAACCCTGTATTTGCTATCAATACAGCATATTGTGCATGCAGCACTCAAATATATATATGTTTTACAGGAAACACGTTCATTTCACTTAAACAAAATGTCACAAATCACCCAATTTGGTGAGTTTATGTGGTGTGGGGTTAATTATTATAAGTGACGTGTTCCACAGAGCGCCAGTCTGGATGATCTAGTGGAGTTATGAAGGTAACACATGTGTGAAAGAGTGCATGCATGTACTGTCTTTACATCTCTCTCTGAGTGTCAAGAGCTTCTCTTTCCTACATCAAGGCTTTAACGCGTTCAGGTTCAGCTTTTCTAAACTGATAGTCTGATTGAAGTTCTTGAAGTGAACTCAGACTGTGTCCGAACCGCATGACCTGACATGATTACAGCAACGAGCTGCTCAGTGTGACCTGATTTTGTCTCGTCAGGTCTGGTTTGGACACAGTGAGCGTGTGTTTGAAAATGTTTTGGTGCTGTGAGGATTTTAGTGTGAGACACAGAATGTGTGTGTTAATCTCATGCTGTGGTTTCCTCTCAGTTGGAGATAATCGCCTCTAATTTCCTTTCCATTTTTAGCTTCTCTCTCTGTGTTTCTTCCTATCTCTGTCTTTAATTTTGCATTTACATGTTTGTGACCCTGGACCACAAAACCAGATTTAAGTTGCATGGATATATTTGTAGCAATAGCCAAAAATACATTGCATAGGTCAGAATAATCAATTTTTCTTTTATGCCAAAAAGGATTATTTTGTATTATTTTGTAAATTTCCGACTGTAAATATATTGAAACTTAATTTTTGATTAGTAATATGCATTGCTTAGAACTTAATTTGGACAGCTTTAAAGGCGATTTTCTCAGTATATTGATTTTTTTGCATCTATTTCAGCTTTCAGATGATGTATAAATATGGTTTTGTGGTGCAGGTTCACATTTAAGTTCTTCATATTAAAGCCATGGTCATTTTTGAAGTGAAATTTACATGTAAGCCAAGTGAATTAATTTTAATATTATAATAGCAAATATTTAATAATATAATAATAATTTAATATATGAATAATGAAAAAAAAAAAAATATATATATATATACATATATTTATATAATATTTATTTATATAATATGACTGAGGTCTCTATAATTTATGTATCATCTTTAATCTCCTTTAAAGCGCCTCTATATATAAGAAAAAATATTTATAATCATGATAAAGTTTAAAAAATCTAAATATTTAATTCTAGCCATTGCAATTAATAAAGTGAAAATATATTACATAAATTTTAATATAATTTAAAATATTTCATTTATATTATATTATTTTATAGAATATAAATATAATATGTTCTAAATTATATTATTTATATTTATAATTAGAAAAATATTTATAATAATACAATAATATTTATAATATTATATATTAAAAATATTATATTATAAAATTACACTTTATTCTCATAATTTCAATTTGTAGTATTTTGACTTTATTCTCATTAAGACTTTATTCTCGAATTATTACGACTTTAATCTCATAATCTTAGATTTCTGTTATTTTTTAACTTGCCGCTAAAATGCTGTCATATTTTTAAAGCTTTTAAGTCAACATGTAATAGTACTTGCAGCTGATTTGACTGTACAATGACGCATTTATGACAAAATGTCATTTAATAAGAAACAGGGGAGCAGCAGAACTGATTTCATCCAGTAGAAATTGATTGTAAAATGTCTCTGTATGAAGGTGGTTTTAAAACAAGAGCTGAAAATAAAAAGCAAATCATTACATTATGATAAAAGACTATAAATCCAAATGTTGTGTCTCTTTAAAAATTGATTGATTTTATGTTGGCTGAAATCTGTTTCATTCATCAGCATCATCATGATCTGTTTTCTTCCTTCCTGTCCGTCTCTTTTATTTACTCATCCTCATTTTCCTCCTGTCTCTCTCTCTCTCTCTCTCTCTGTGTGTGTGTGTGTGTGTGTGTGTGTGTGTGTGTGTGTGTGTGTGTGTGTGTGTGTGTGTGTGTGTCAGTACGCTGAGGGCAGATATTGGGTTTATTCTCCGGTTCTCCAGCGGAGGAAGCTCAGCTCCTACAGTGTCGTAAGTGAACAGATCTGAACACCTGAGAGCAGGACGTCCTAACCACCTCCTTAATATTACATTAAAACGTCTATATTTGAATTTATTTGGACATTGGCATTTCTATTATAATCTCAAACCCTTGGTTGGGAAATCCTGCAGTAGACTGTAGTTTTAGGGTGTTTTTACAATGTTGGGTTAATAGCATAGAAGTAGCTTCTGCTTACTCAATATTAAATGTTAAAAGAGTATGTGTGCAGTATGGTTCATATAGTGTGCTCTATGCTGTTTAATGTGTGCCGTTATCATAACAGAAATGAAAACGATCATTGTGAATTTTGAATCAAATTTTGTGTGAAATAAAAACTTTTTGCAGTCAAAAAGGAGATGATAAATATCAAAATTATTATCATATTCATCCTTAAAACTGGCAATAGTATAATTTAGAATAGGGTTATTGTAGTTAACTAAAATTAAAAGCATTTTTAAAACTGTTGAAAAACTTTGCATAAAATAAATGTTAACTGAAATGTTTATGTGTGTGTGTGTATAAATAAACTTAAACTTATTTTATTTCAGCTATTTGCCAAGAGAATTTTCTCATATTGATTTAGTTTAACTTGATGTACTAAAATAGTTAAAGCTAAAACTGAAATAAAAATGAGTAAAACATATTTAGACATTAAATAACTAATAAAAGTGAACAGAAACACTTTTACTAAATTACCTAAACAAAAATTACAATTAAAACATAAACATGAAAATATAAAAACTAATTTAAACAATGAATAAAAATTATAATATTATTTTAGTGATTGTAATCATTTTTATTAATATGAATTTCAATTAATAATTAAAGTTTGTTTTTGTTTTTTATTATTTGTATTCATTATTTTTGTTAACTTTTGTTAAAATGTAATAAATATTATATAATGATTTTATATTTATATATATATATATATATATATATATATATATATATATATATATATATTTAATTACTTTTATATTATGTTTATATTAATGCATTTTATTATATATGTATATAATATATATTTTTATTTTATTCTAGTATTTTTGTATCTTTTTTAATCCTTGTTTGTTAGCTTTTGTTTAAAAGTAATACAATTATTAAATTGCATATATATTTTGTATTACTGTTATATTTATATGAATGCTTTTAATTAAATACACAATATATGTTTTTATTTTATTCTACTATTTTTTGTATTATTTGTAGTAATTTTTTGTTAACTTGTTAAAAAGTAATACAAATTATATAATCAGGTTTAAATTATTTATTACTTTTATATTTATATTAACACATTTTATTATGTATATAAATATATTGTATTTTATTCTACTATTTTTTGTATTATTTGTAATCATTTTTTGTTAACTTGTTAAAAAGTAAAAAAAAATGATATAATCAGGTTTAAATAGTTTTTTATTACTTTTATATTTATATTAATGCATTTTATTATGTATATAATAAATATATATATATTTTTTATTCAGCTATTTTTCTTTAGTTATTTTAATAAATCAAGTTAAACTAAATGAAAATGTGCTTTTGCACTAGCTAACATTAAATAAGTTTATTTCAAGTAATAAAAATGTATTTGTTTTTTGTTCTTTTTTGAATTGATTTAGTTTTAGTTAACAACTTCCATAATTGCATGCATGCAGCTGATCTAGTATGTGTAGTATGATAGTGTGTGTGTTTGGAGATACAAGGTACATTTCACTGTGATCTGTCGTTTTATTCTTCCACTAAATGTTGGATGTTTTTCAGTCACCTCATGCGTTTGCTCTTTCTGTCTCTGTCTCTGTGTTTCATGCGTCTGCACGGCTCTGTCTGTCGTGTGTGTGTGTGTGTGTGTGTGTGTGTGTGTGTGTGTGTGTGTGTGTGTGTGTGTGTGTGTGTGTGTGTGTGTGTGTGTGTGTGTGTGTGGCACCCTCTGCTGTGGCGGCGGTGTGTCTGCAGCCTCCAGAGGACAGGAGTTGGGTTTATTCTCCTCTGCATTACGGCTCAGAGCCTCACGATGAAAGCGACACAGTAAGTTTGGGCTTCCAAACCAAAGCACTTCCCCAAAACGGATTTCTGGCCATTGAGAAACCCCTCTAGTTCAAGATCTGCATCTGTGCTTACAGTTTCATTGAGCATCATTGTCCATAATTCATTCATTCATGCTTCTATTCATCATTCAATTAAATTAGTAGAAAGTCTTAAAGGAATAGTTCACCTGAAAATGAGTCATTATTTACTTACTGACTTGTTATTATTCACATTATTTATGTACTTCATTTATTATAATGGTATTATTATGCACTGCTGTTCAAAAGTTTTTTTTTATCCTCATCAAGGCTGTGTTTATTTTAAAAATACAAAAAAAACTGTAATATTGTGGAATATTATTTAATATATTTTAAAAATATAATTTATTTCTGTGATCAAAGCTGAATTTTCTGCATCATTACTCTAGTATTCAGTGTCACATGATCCTTTAGAAATCATTGTAATATGCTGATTTCCTATAATATTATAATATTTTTATAGTTTAAAATATCTATTTTCTATGGTAATATCTGTTAAAATGTAATTTATTCCTGTGATCAAAGCTGAATTTTCAGCATCATTACTTCAGTCTCTAATATTGTTTTTCTGTTTGTACAGTTTTTTTCGGTATTTTTAATCAAATAAATGCAGTCTTGATAAAAAGAAGTCGTCTTTCAAAAGGTTACTTAAAATACCTAAAATACAGTATCACATTTTAACCATAATCAATATATTTAGGCAATTCATTATATTATATTATATTATATATATTATATTATATTATATTATATTATATTATATTATATTATATTATATTATATTATATTATATTATATTATATTATATTATATTATATTATATTATATTATATTATATTATAAAGAAATTTAAATTAATTATGAATGTATAATTAGCGGTTCAATGAATTGCATAATTTAAATGTTAACACCCAAATTATATATATAATGTTTAACATGTTTTAAGCTTAT
>NC_133370.1:3643417-3653417 GCF_049309525.1 Garra rufa
CATAACCCTTTTTAAGATCTGCAAAAGTAAAATAAACAGTAATGGGATTGGACAACGTAAAGTAGAATATTAAGCCATAAAATGGCATGATTTAAAATTCAGATGCAGTTTCACACAAAAACAAAATATGTTACACTATGGCATTTCATCCTTTATAACATTAAAAGGGATAAATTGAGTTTATAATTTATTATATTTATTTAAAACATAAATATTACCGTACTTGTTTAGATTTTTAGAAGGCACCTTAACTTTTTACATTTACAATTCTGTGTTTGCTGCATAAAAACATGGGTCGATAATTGCAATCATTTGACCATAAGCAGCTGAAAAAAATGTATTGGAAATGTAAAATTGATTCTCTGTCACTAGGGGGCGCTTTAGGAGCGCTGAAATATTACGGTTTCCATAGCAACAGCTGTATACAAACCAGCATTAACGCAGTTTTATCAGACATGAAATGAAAATTCCAAGGACATGTTTCTGAGGACAGTAACGGAGGAACGCCATCAAATGTAGCGAAGTAAAAGTAAAGTTTTTTCACTATAAATGTACTTGAGTAAAAGTACCTATCTTTAAATATACTCTAAAAGTTCTAGTTACCCCAAAAATTTACTTTTTTTTTTTTACTTTTTTTTTTTTAAATTTACTTAATTTTTTACTAGATTGTGCCTTTTTTTTTTTTTCAAATTTCAAATTTCAAATGAAGTTAACAATATTAATATTAATCTAAATTTAGGTTTGGATATATTTATGGTAGTTAATTTACAAAATACCCTCATGGAACTTGATCGTTACTTAATTACGTTTGCAAATTATGATAAAAATATTCAAGATTTTAACATCCTGAACGGTACATTTTTAAATCATATATGTCAATGATCAAAATCTCCTCCATTATACAAGGTTTTCTCTAACACATTTATTTTTATAATGAAGTTTCTTAAAGTTGTGAAAAATTTAAAAGCTACATCTTTTGTATTATTTCTGTTTTGTTTTTTTTATTCCTTACCATCTTTGTAACTTCTGTTTTTGTTGCCTGTTTTACTCTAATGTTGTTTCATGTCCTTTAATAAAAAAAAATACATTAAATTAAAAAACATCTCTGGTTTTCAGTGTCATATGATCCTTTAGAAATCATTCTAAAATGTTGATTTATTATTAGAATTATCAATGTTGGAAACCGTTGTGCTACCAAATATTTTTTTGGAACCTGAGATACTTTTTTCAGGATTCTTTAATGAATAAAAAGTTAAAAAGAGCAGCATTTATTCAAAATAGAAATCATTTCTAACAATATAAGTCTTTGCTATCACTTTTTTATCGGTTTAACACATCCTTGCTAAATAAAAGTAATAATTTAAAGTAAAAAAAGAAAGAAATTAAAATTTACAGACCCCAAACTTTTGAACAGTAGTGTATATTGTTAGAAAAACATTTGTATTTTAAATAAATGCTGTTTGTTTTAAGAATCCTAAACAAAAAGTATCACAGGTTCCAAAAAAAATATTTTTTCCAGCTTTCTAAAGCATCATGTGACGCTGGAAACTGGAGTAATGATGCTGAAAATTTCAGCTTTGATCACAGGAATAAATTAGATTTTTAATGTATATTAAAATAGAAGAATGTTATTTTACGTCATAATAATATTTCACAATATTACATATATTTTCAGTATTTTTGATCAAATAAACTCAGCCATGATGAGCATTAGAAACTGCATTAAAAATCGTACTGATCCCAAATTTTTGAACAGTAGTGTATATTGTTAGAAAATATTTCTATTTTAATTAAATGCTGTACTTTTTAACATTTTATTTTCCAGCATTAATAATAAATCAGCAAATTAGAATGATTTCTGAAGGATTATGTGATTTTATAATTGTTATAATAATTTTTTTTTAAATCTGCAATTTTTTTTCTTATTTTAAGCAACTGTTGTAGTTATCATTATTATTATTATTGCTAAAAAACATATGAAAATAAATAAATAATATATTTTTTTAATTATAATTCATTATTATAATTAATATTAAGTAAAAATAATGTAAGTAAAAATCGTATTATTAAAAAAATAAGAATAATATAATTTTAAACTTATAATTTAAAATGTAATCTTTTTTATTTTGTTGTCAATTTGTTTTTTTAGATCTTATTTTAAGCAAATATTAATATTTTGGAAATTATTTTAAATATTATTATTTGTTTATTTAAAAAATAAAATGTATACTTTTTTATAAATTAATATTGTTTTATAATTATAATTTATAATGTTGATAGTGTTTTATTTTTATTGGCCATTTGTTTTTCGATCTTATTGTAAGCAATTATTATTTTTTCAGTATTTTTGATCAAATAAATTCAGCCTTGATGAGCATTAGAAACGCATTTGAAAATCGTACTGATCCCAAACTTTTGAGCAGCAGTACACTTAAGTACATACTTGAACTTTTCTTTCTCTCTCTGTTTCTCTCTGTCTCTGTGCAGTAATCTGGATATTCAATAGAAGTTTGTCTCTCCGTGGGACTGAAGCTGTTTGGCCGGTTCCTGTTCTCCAGGATGGATTCAGCTCTTCTAAACACAAACTGAAGAACCTTCCAGACAAAAAACATATTCCTTTTCTACCTGGGTGCCACTTCCCAATCAAATCCCTTCAAGACCAACGTTAGCTCTCAGAAAATCCAGTGTGTGTGTTTGTGAATCCGAACGCCAGGACGTTTAATGACGTGCATCGACCCTCAAACACATCTTGTCACACCTATAATGCACTAGACTAGATTTAATGTCTTCAATCATTCCTTGAAGTCACTCTTTTCCCATCTGTCAGCGATCTTGAGTCCACAAGTCCAGCGTGGAGCTTCCTCATTATGCAATATGAACTTCTCTCTGTTTTTGCATGTACTAAATTACATGATGTATTTTATTTTGGTGTACATCTGAGATGTTCGGAGTTAAAATATGAGATAAAACTGGTGGTTTTGAGACTGAAAACATATCATGTGACGCTGGAAGCTGCTGTGAAACCGCTGGAGCCACAACATATCAGCATCACCAATCGAGCGTCAGCCATGTGAGTCCTGTCTTTTTCTATCAGTCGTGTACATTTCTTTCAGATGAATTGAATTTTGTTATAGATCATTGTAAAATCATGGTTTTTCATGATCATTGTGTCATTGGTCAATCATGGTTTTCATTAAAACTTGGGGAATTCGCTCTATTCAGGTCAACACACTGCAGAAAATCAATTATTTAGTTAATATTTCTATCTTGTTTTTTGAAGTAAAATGCCTAAATATCTTTAAAATGAGATGCATTTATTTGAGAATTAAATTGTTAATGTTAAAACTTTTTGAGACTAATATTTTCTTTTTTATTATTATTATTATTAATAAAAATAACTTTATTATAAATGTATTATTTAAAAATCCATATTGTGTTCAAGGGGAGATTTTTTTTCTTTTGAAATAGTGTTTTATTTCATCTACATAATTGTATGGATGTTTATTACATTTTTTTTTTTTATGGAACTGTTGTTATCATTATTATTATTGAAAAAAAATCATATTATTAAAAAATATAAATATATTTTTTAATTATAATTCATTATTATAAATATTATTATAATTTATATTTATTAAGTAAAGGTAATCATATTATTAAAAAATATGAATAATATAATTTATAATTATAATTTATAATGTAGATAGTTTTTTATTTTATTAGCAATTTTATTTTAAGCAATTATTAATATTGTGAAAATTATTTTAAATATTATTATTTGTTTATTTTACAAAATTAAATGTATATATTTTTTTAATTAATATTGTTTTATAATTTTATAATTTATAACGTATATCGTTTTTTATTTTATTGGCAATTTGTTTTGTTAGATCTTATTTTAAGCAGTTATTATTATTAATAAATTAATATTATTAACAATATGAATAATGTAATTTTAAAATTATAATATATAATGTAAACCATGTTTTATTTTATTGTCAATTTGTTTTTTAGATCTTTATAATTATAATTTATAATGTAGATCTTTTTTATTGGCAATTAAATTAACAAATAATAATATTTAAAATAATTATTATTTAAAAACTTCAATCTTATTTTAAGCAATTATTATTATTGTAAAAATTATTTTAAACATTATTTGTTTATTTTAAAAATAAAATACTTTTTTATAAATTCACATTGTTTTATAATTATAATTTATAATTTAGTATAGGTTTTTCGCGTCACCAATGCGTCACAAATAAATGCATCTTATTTTAAGCATGTTTTAAGGCAGTATTAAAACAATATATTTTTATGGTGCATTATGTGCTCTCAAGTCAATATCTATAATGATAAAATCTCACAGATTTTGTGAGCGAAAGGACGTGATAAAAAAGTGACTGAACAGTATATTTGTGTTCATTCAACATGAAATCAGACTGAACTGTGACAAAAGCTCAAAACGTCCCAAAGGTGATTTCAACTTTTAAAACTTTGTCATTCTGCTTTTTTAAGCTTTATTCCATTTCAAGAGTTTCTTAGATAGTTTTTCTTTAAAAAAAATGTTGTATTTATTGTCATCTTGTATCTATGTAATTTTAATGGATGTCTATGAAAACTTTATAGTTTTTTATATTTTTTTAATGTCTTCTTTTGTTTTGTCAAAGCTAATTTCAGATGCGCTAAATATCATAATCATAGTCACAACAGGAATTTAAAGGAAATGTATGTAAGAAATTTATTTCAGTTAATCATAAAATGGCCCTGACATATCACTAGACATTAAGAAATCATGTTCATTTCAAATACTTATATCACTGACAACAGTGGTCCGGCCAGGATATTGTCATCTAAAAGTGAGAGTTGCAGCCCACGACTGATGTTATTGTTGTCATTTTGTGTTTTGGTCTGAGGCTCCACCCTCCAGCTATCTACCAATCACGAAGTCAGTAGAGTTTTGTCATCCGGGTTGCCAGCTCTGTTCCAGCTGCAGCTATGAACCAGTGTTGTTTTCGTCAATGATGACGATGACGAAATCATTTCGTTGACGCCACTTTTTTCCATGACGAAAACGAGACGTTGACGAGATAAAAATGGCTCATTGATGACTAAAACATGACGAGACGTGTGTGAGTTTTCGTTGACGAGACGAGAATAGACGAAAATGTTAGTGGGTGGTCCGTCAGACGTTTAAAATGCATGACATTTCTGCTTATTGTGCATGCCAATTAAAACCGAAAAAAGTATCTGCCGCTATGGCAAGCCGTTTTAGCATTAAATGCTCTTTGCCATACTAGTATGGCAAGCCGTTTTAGCATTCCATCCTTGTTTGTCTTTTATGTTCTAAAACATTCCTTCATTATTGTAATTATTGGTAAAAAAAAATAGTCCGGAAGCTCACATTGTGTTGAACTATAGATCTGCTATTTTCACAACTTATAAGTGACACTACCCAACAGCAAAATACTTACTGACCTACATTAATTTGTTAAAAGACTTTTTCCCCTTTTTTTGACTAAAACTAGACTAAAACCTTTTTGACTTTTCGTCGACTAAAACTAGACTAAAACCTTCTTGACTTTTCGTCGACTAAAATTGGACTAAAACTATCACATATAGAAGTGACTAAAATTTGACTAAAACTAATAACCATTTTAGTCCAAAAGACTAAGACTAAGACTAAATCTAAGATGGTTGTCAAAAACAACACTGCTATGAACGTGTCAGATAAAACATGTATAACGTTACGAAACCTAAAAGACCTCGTTATGAATCCGAAATACGTCGTGACAAAGTCTGAAATAAAACAAGGATTTGTATAGGAGATGCCTTTGAAAGATGGAGACGGCTGAAAACGGAGAAGAATTTGAAGACAGACGCCAACTTTGCTAATTTTCGGGATGTTCTAAAACGCTTAACGTGAAAAACGTTTAACGTGGCTTAACGTACGTAAAAAAACGACCAGGAAACCCCAAATTTCTGTCAAACCTTACTTGGAACAAACACTAACTACTATCAAAAGAACGAGCCCTTATTCCACAGATAAAGTGAATAATATCTCGTTAAGCGTTTTCTCCCCCATAGAAGCCCATTATAAGGAAACTGCTTAAAAAAATGGAAAAAACGCGAATGACGTCGGGTGTTTTTCCCATGGTTTTTCCGCTCAGAGTTGCTTTTTTTTTTCAACTTCAGGCGCTCAGAGCGCTTCTGCAAAAACGCAAGGCACAGCAGGTGGCGAAAACGCGCATAAGCGGCGCGCAGAACGCTTACTGCCAACAGAAAACCATAAAGTTGCTTTTTTTTTCAACTTCAGGCGCTCAGAGCGCTTCTGCAAAAACGCAAGGCACAGCAGGTGGCGAAAACGCGCATAAGCGGCGCGCAGAACGCTTACTGCCAACAGAAAACCATTAAAAAAAGGCGCCTCTCACTGCAAAAACGTGTTCGGTGTGATCGGGGCCTAACGGTGCGTTCACACTACAGCGTCAAATCTACGCTCAGTGCCGCTGGCAACGCTACAACGCCACTGCTTTGGGGTGTGTCAAATTTAGGGCAGAGCACGCCTCTGAAAAACAATGTTCGACACCGTATTTACGTTCCATTGTCTTCTTTTAACGGCGGTTCGCAAACTAAACTGTAGCGTATACTAACAACATGCAAAGTACATTTACTTTTCCGTGAATTTTTCAATATGTGATTTCAGCTCAGTAATCCGCCAGTTTCGGAAACACGCGTCATAGTCTTTCCTTGCCTACTTCTCACACCGATTGGTTGTCGCCCAGCGTTTTGCGCTCAAGATTTGCATAAAGTTGAGGAATGTCCAACCTTTTGACGCTTTCAGCTGCTCTCAACGCCTTCTTCGCGCCGCTTCCAATCCCAAAATGCACCACGCGACCGTTTACGTTCAACTTCCACATGAATGAATTGAAAACGCTCGCTTCGTGCCAGTGTGAACGCACCGTAATAGGTTCTATTGTATTTTGTCGCGTCGCCCCCGCGCCGCTCGCGTCCAGTGTAGACACGGTGTTACAGTACATCTTTACGAAATATTTGGCTAATCGCCATTAGTAAATTTTTGCGATACATAATTACTTCGCAAAACATCTCTCGTGAAGCAACAGAAGAAAAAAAATACTGTGTAGGACTCGTCACTTGCCATTGGAAGCTCCTTGTAGCAGCCTAGGTTCCTGCTGGATCCTGCAGCTTAGCTGGCAACCTGGAGCGGGAGGGGATACACCATTCTACAGTATTTTGAAAGTGATTGCAGTACCAGTTTTGGCCACAATCCTACATACGGTTCCTTTAAATAGACGTGTATATAATCAATCTCTCCAGGGAATCTTTTGGTTCAGTTCAAGTTCAAAAATGCAGGATAATTGCTTAATTTTTTCAAATCAAAAACAAAAATGCATTTAAAATGGAATGAAAAATTAGATTTAATTTTACGATTTAATCAACGCGTTTTCAAATCCAGTGGCAATACTTTCTACATTTTTAATGTCCATTTTAAAGTGCTTTAGTCACATGTAAACGTGCAAAATGAGTTTGAAATCAAACCTGCATCGTTTCATTTTGGGTTTTAAAGTATAAAATGGCCTTTTTTGAAAAGTGAAACTCAATATTATCAAAATCAATCCCATTCGTCATATTTCATGGTGCGAGTCTTTGTAGTATAATGTATAATATGTTTTAAAGCGTAATAATGTACTGTATGTGTGAAGTACTCAGAGTTTCTTTTTCAGGGCTGCATGTCATTCAAAACATTTGATTTATAGCTCTAGTGTCCAAGTATGTGATCTACAATCTGCCCTCGGTGTGTGTGTATGAGAGTGTTTGACTATATATTTTTGCTTCTTTGTTTGAGGAAGGTCTGTGCTATATTTTAGGCTTTGTCATTTCTGGTGAGACTCGGTGCATGTGAACCAAACCAAGTAAGTAAGCAAGCGTCTGTAAGTGTCCGTCTCTTCTAACACTAAACATCCATGGCCTGTGTGTCTGTACAGATCATTAGTTGGTAATAATGATGTAAAAAATAAAAACCAATCATACGAATAAAGCCTACATGGAAGAAAAAAAACTCCTTTCACTCTGTGATTTTGCATTTATATTATGCTTTTGTGTGAGAGAATGAGTTTCTTCTAAGGTCTAAAACCATGTTTAGTGTATTCCAGGTAAAGAACAAATGACATGCAAAGAGTGTCAGCCACATTTATGGATGAATTTGCATTTACATTGTCTTTACAGACTTTGTATTTTAAAAACAGCATCAGATTTGTGACCCTGGACCACAAAACCAGTCTTAACCAACAATACTTGGACAACTTTAAAGGCGATTTTCTCAATATTTAGATTTTTCTCAGACTCTCAGATTCTAGATTTTCAAATTGTTGCATCTTGACCAAATATTGTCCAATCCTAACAAACCATTCATCAATGGAAAGCTTTTTTTAGACGATGTATAAATCTCAATTTTTTAAATGTATGACTGGTTTTGTGGTCCAGAGTCACATTTTTACTTGCCTCTGTAGTAAAATCAAACACAGTACAGTTTTTTTTAATGTACAACAAATAGGATAACTATGGAAGCCTGTTTTCACCACTGAATAAAAAAATAAAAAAGTAATTGTGACTTTTTTATCTCACAATTCTGAGTATTTTTCTTGCAATTGCGAGTTTACATCAGATTTAAACTCATTAACTATTATGAGTTACAAAGTCAGAGTTGCGAGATAAAAGTAAGAATTGTGGGAAATAAAGTCAACTGCAAGAAATAAACTCACAATTGTGAGAAATAAAGCCAGTTGCGGGATAAAATGTCAGAATTGCAAGAAATAAAGTCAATTGCGATATATAAAGTTACAATTTTGACTTTTTTTCAGAATTGTGAGATATAAACCCACAATTTGCGAGTTATAAAGTCCAGCTCTGAGGAGAAAAAAAAAAAGAGTTTATATCACACAATTTTAGGGGAAAAAGTCAGAATTGTGAGATAAAAGTTGCAATAACCTTTTTTTTTTAAATTCAGTGGTAGAAACAGGCTTCCTTGGATAACGGTTTTATTTATTTGTTGATTTAATGATTTATTTGTTTTTTCAAAATTTTTAATTTTTGTTCATTATTATTTTTGGTTGCTTGCTTTTTGTTGTGAAATATGACTCTTACATAATTTATTTTTCTTAAATTTTTCTTTTATTTCAGTTTCTGTTTATTATTGTTATTATTTGTTAAATATTTTCTAAAATATATTTATAGCATATATAATTTATAATATTCTATAAATATTATTTAAAAAATGTTATAATATCTGTTTCTCATATTGGTCTAATCAGTCTAATACTGATCATTTAACCCTAGATAGATACATGTCTTCAGTTAACATCATTTGTTTTTAATGCTTTTTGGTCATCATTTTAGTTTTCACGCTTCTGTTTTGATAGTGTAATGTTTCTTTTCATCCAGTGATGACCTGAAGAAACCAGCCGCTGAAGAAAGATGGAAAAATCACCAAAAACTCAAGCTGAATGTAAGATTTTCAGTGAATAATAAAAACACTTTTCTGCTCACCAGGGCTGCATTTATTTGATCAAAAATTCAGTAAAAACTGTAAAAATTGTGAAATATTATTAGAATTTAATATAACTGTTTACTATATAAATATATTCTAAAATGTCATTTATTTCTGTAATCAAAGCTGAATTTTCAGCATCATTACTGCACTCCTTAGTGTCACATGATCCTTCAGAAATCATTCTAATATGCTGATCTGCTGCTTAAGACATATCTGATTATCAGGTTATTTTGGAACCAATATTTTAGTGTAAAAATGATTCACAGATGAATAAATAGTTCAATAAAACAGCATTTATTTAAAATAGAAATCTTTTGTCCCATTATAAATGTCTTTAGTGTCACTTTAGATCAATTTAATGCAGCCTTGATGAATAAAAGCATCGATTTCTTTCAAAAAAGAGCAAATAAATTAAGAGCAGTAGCTTGATGT
>NC_133370.1:3655917-3682790 GCF_049309525.1 Garra rufa
ATCCCAAAAGAACTATATGCATATAAAATCAAATAAATAGTGCTGTAACAGATGAGCTCTTGTCTGGTATTGCGTTGTTTTGTTTGTTATTTGATGTACCAGAATCACCACAGATGTGTTTGTGAAGGAGGGACTTCCTGTTTGCTGTAAATATCACTTCCTCCTTCCATAGTGTTACACTGACAGGAATAGAAAGCTCAGATATCAGACTCAACTAGCAGCTTTATCAGGGTTAAACGCTTACAACTAGTACAGTCTTGTCTAAGTAGCTTGATTTCACAACTTTGCTGAAGAATATTAAGGTCAGTCTCAAGAAAACATGTGAGGTTATACAACATTTCATTAAAAAAAAAAAAAACAAAAACATACAGTACTGCATTACTGCAATTAAAATTTGGGAAATTCATGAAAATGTCATGGAAATACTGTAGAAATCAATGTAAAAATCAAACTTAATGCAAAAAAAAAAAAAATATATATATATATATATATATATATATGTATATGTATGTATGTATAGAATTTTGTATTACTGCAATCAAATTTGAGGGGAAAATAAATTATAAATGATTTTTTTTTTTAAACATGATCATTATTGAATTTTGAGAATTTTTGAAATGTCATTTTCATGATTTAAATTATAGTTATATAGTTCAGCAAAAGAAAATGATAAAATATGTATATAATTTTGTATTACAGTAATACAAATTTGAGGTAAAAAATTAAAAAAATGTTAAAAAATGTAAAAAAAAATATATAATATATATAATTTAGCATTACTGTAATATATATTTGAAATATATATTTTTTTTAATTATATGATTAATATTGTTAATTATATTATTAAATTGAATATTTCACAATATACTGAAAATATATATTACAGTAGTACAAATTTTCATTATAATTGTAATTACATGTATAATGATCATTTCATTAAAATTTAATCATAATTGGATTTTAAGGAGGAAAAGTACTTTTCATGACATTTTCATCACCTCAGATTCAAATTACAGTAATATTACAGCAATAGATAATTATAAAATTATATATATATATATATATATATATATATATTATATTACTGTAATACTAATTTAAGGTAAAAAATATACAATAAATCAATGTTATTAATTATACTATTAAACTGAGTAAAATTTTTGAACTACTGTAATATATATATATTTTAAATATTTTTTTACAAATACAAAAATTATATTATTAATATTGTTAATTATATTATTGAAATTACTTTTGATTTTGGAGTGAAATATGACCTGCACATAATCTTGAGATTAACCTGATGGTAGGAAAAGCTTCAAGGTAGTTTATGTCCATGTTTTTATATGATTGTGGATTATTTACTTGCATTGATAAACCTGATTTTCATACATCAACCACAGTCTAGCAGCCAATAAAACCAGAGCACAGTCTGATACTGTAAAAGTTTACTCATGGCAGTCATATGTGAGTGGACAAGCTATCAAAAAGAAAAAAACATTTATATATTACACAAATAAAACTGAGAACGTTAGCGCACGACATGTAGAGGGAGACGGATGATTGACAGGTGAGGGCTGGTTGTCATGGTTACAGGTTTTGGCAGCACTGCAGTTTGTTGCCCTTCTGGCCATCTGTAGTCGGTGGGACGCTGATGTCCACCACGTTGTTTCCCGGCGACTCGTCGTGGGCCGATCGGTCGGCGATTTGCTTCTGTGATACGATGCGATATATTTCTACAGATGCAAAAGAAATGGAGAGAATGAATGCACAATAATGGCAATAAAACATATTTATACATATTATTTTATACATATATGTAATCGAAATACTACAAGAATAAAGTTGTAATATTTCAACTTTATTCTCGTAGTATCTCGACTTCATTCTAGTAATATTTCGACATTCTTGTAGTATTTCGATGTCATTCTCGTAGTATTTTGACATTATTCTCTTAGTATTTCAACTTTACTCTCGTAGTATTTCGACTTTACCCTCGTAGTATTTCGACTTTACCCTCGTAGTATTTCGACTTTACACTCGTAGACTTTATTCTCATAGTATTTCAACTTTACTCTCGTAGTATTTCGACTTTATTCTCATAGTATTTCAACTTTACTCTCGTAGTATTTCGACTTTATTCTCGTAGTATTTCAACTTTATTCTCGTAGTATTTCGACTTTATTCTCATAGTATTTCGATGTCATTCTCGTAGTATTTTGACGTTATTCTTTTAGCATTTCAACTTTACTCTCGTAGTATTTCGACTTTACCCTCGTAGTATTTCGACTTTACACTCGTAGTATTTCGATGTCATTCTCGTAGTATTTTGCCGTTATTCTTTTAGCATTTCAACTTTACTCTCGTAGTATTTCGACTTTACACTCGTAGTATTTCGATGTCATTCTCGTAGTATTTTGCCGTTATTCTTTTAGCATTTCAACTTTACTCTCGTAGTATTTCGACTTTACACTCGTACTATTTCGATGTCATTCTCGTAGTATTTTGACGTTATTCTTTTAGCATTTCAACTTTACTCTCATAGTATTTCGACTTTACCCTCGTAGTATTTCGACTTTACACTCGTAGTATTTCGATGTCATTCTCGTAGTATTTTGCCGTTATTCTTTTAGCATTTCAACTTTACTCTCGTAGTATTTCGACTTTACACTCGTAGTATTTCGATGTCATTCTCGTAGTATTTTGACGTTATTCTTTTAGCATTTCAACTTTACTCTCGTAGTATTTCGACTTTATTCTCGTAGTATTTCGACTTTACACTCGTAGTATTTCGACTTTACACTCGTAGTATTTCGATGTCATTCTCGTAGTATTTTGACGTTATTCTTTTAGCATTTCAACTTTACTCTCGTAGTATTTCGACTTTATTCTCGTAGTATTTCGACTTTACACTCGTAGTATTTCAACTTTACTCTCGTAGTATTTCGACTTTACACTCGTAGTATTTCGATGTCATTCTCGTAGTATTTTGACGTTATTCTTTTAGCATTTCAACTTTACTCTCGTAGTATTTCGACTTTAGTCTCGTAGTATTTCGACTTTACACTCGTAGTATTTCGATGTCATTCTCGTAGTATTTTGACGTTATTCTTTTAGCATTTCAACTTTACTCTCGTAGTATTTCGACTTTAGTCTCGTAGTATTTCGACTTTACACTCGTAGTATTTCGATGTCATTCTCGTAGTATTTTGACGTTATTCTTTTAGCATTTCAACTTTACTCTCGTAGTATTTCGACTTTACCCTCGTAGTATTTCGACTTTATTCTCGTAGTATTTCGACTTTACTCTCGTAGTATTTCGACTTTATTCTCGTAGTATTTCGACTTTATTCTCATAGTATTTCGACTTTATTCTCGTAGTATTTCGACTTTATTCTCATAGTATTTCGACTTTATTCTCGTAGTATTTCGACTTTATTCTCGTAGTATTTCGACTTTATTCTCATAGTATTTCGACTTTATTCTCATAGTATTTCAACTTTACTCTCGTAGTATTTCGACTTTATTCTCATAGTATTTCAACTTTATTCTCGTAGTATTTCGACTTTATTCTCATAGTATTTCGATGTCATTCTCGTAGTATTTTGACGTTATTCTTTTAGCATTTCAACTTTACTCTCGTAGTATTTCGACTTTAGTCTCGTAGTATTTCGACTTTACACTCGTAGTATTTCGATGTCATTCTCGTAGTATTTTGACGTTATTCTTTTAGCATTTCAACTTTACTCTCGTAGTATTTCGACTTTACCCTCGTAGTATTTCGACTTTATTCTCGTAGTATTTCGACTTTACTCTCGTAGTATTTCGACTTTATTCTCGTAGTATTTCGACTTTATTCTCATAGTATTTCGACTTTATTCTCGTAGTATTTCGACTTTATTCTCATAGTATTTCGACTTTATTCTCGTAGTATTTCGACTTTATTCTCGTAGTATTTCGACTTTATTCTCATAGTATTTCGACTTTATTCTCATAGTATTTCAACTTTACTCTCGTAGTATTTCGACTTTATTCTCATAGTATTTCAACTTTATTCTCGTAGTATTTCGACTTTATTCTCATAGTATTTCGATGTCATTCTCGTAGTATTTTGACGTTATTCTTTTAGCATTTCAACTTTACTCTCGTAGTATTTCGACTTTACCCTCGTAGTATTTCGACTTTACACTCGTACTATTTCGATGTCATTCTCGTAGTATTTTGACGTTATTCTTTTAGCATTTCAACTTTACTCTCATAGTATTTCGACTTTACACTCGTAGTATTTCGATGTCATTCTCGTAGTATTTTGACGTTATTCTTTTAGCATTTCAACTTTACTCTCGTAGTATTTCGACTTTATTCTCGTAGTATTTCGACTTTATTCTCATAGTATTTCGACTTTACTCTCGTAGTATTTCGACTTTACACTCGTAGTATTTCGATGTCATTCTCGTAGTATTTTGACGTTATTCTTTTAGCATTTCAACTTTACTCTCATAGTATTTCGACTTTACACTCGTAGTATTTCGACTTTATTCTCATAGTATTTCGACTTTACTCTCGTAGTATTTCGACTTTATTCTCGTAGTATTTCGACTTTATTCTCGTAGTATTTAGACTTTACCCTCGTAGTATTTCGACTTTACACTCGTAGTATTTCGATGTCATTCTCGTAGTATTTTGACGTTATTCTTTTAGCATTTCAACTTTACTCTCGTAGTATTTCGACTTTATTCTCGTAGTATTTCGACTTTATTCTCATAGTATTTCGACTTTATTCTCGTAGTATTTCGACTTTATTCTCATAGTATTTCGACTTTACACTCGTAGTATTTCGACTTTATTCTCATAGTATTTCGACTTTACTCTCGTAGTATTTCGACTTTATTCTCGTAGTATTTCGACTTTACTCTCGTATTTCATCTTTACTTTAGTAGTATTTCGACTTTACACTCGTAGTATTTCGATGTCATTCTCGTAGTATTTTGACGTTATTCTTTTAGCATTTCAACTTTACTCGCGTAGTATTTCGACTTTACCCTCGTAGTATTTCGACTTTACACTCGTAGTATTTCGACTTTATTCTCATAGTATTTCGACTTTACTCTCGTAGTATTTCGACTTTATTCTCGTAGTATTTTGACTTTACTCTCGTATTTCATCTTTACTCTAGTAGTATTTCGTCTTTATTCTCTTAGTATTTCCACTTTACTCTCGTAGTATTTCGACTTTACACTCGTAGTATTTCGATGTCATTCTCGTAGTATTTTGACGTTATTCTTTTAGCATTTCAACTTTACTCTCGTAGTATTTCGACTTTATTCTCATAGTATTTCGACTTTATTCTCATAGTATTTCGACTTTACACTCGTAGTATTTCGACTTTATTCTCATAGTATTTCGACTTTACTCTCGTAGTATTTCGACTTTATTCTCGTAGTATTTCGACTTTATTCTCGTAGTATTTCGACTTTACCCTCGTAGTATTTCGACTTTACACTCGTAGTATTTCGATGTCATTCTCGTAGTATTTTGACGTTATTCTTTTAGCATTTCAACTTTACTCTCGTAGTATTTCGACTTTATTCTCGTAGTATTTCGACTTTATTCTCATAGTATTTCGACTTTATTCTCGTAGTATTTCGACTTTATTCTCATAGTATTTAGACTTTACACTCGTAGTATTTCGACTTTATTCTCATAGTATTTCGACTTTACTCTCGTAGTATTTCGACTTTATTCTCATAGTATTTCGACTTTACTCTCGTATTTCATCTTTACTCTAGTAGTATTTCGACTTTACACTCGTAGTATTTCGATGTCATTCTCGTAGTATTTTGACGTTATTCTTTTAGCATTTCAACTTTACTCGCGTAGTATTTCGACTTTACCCTCGTAGTATTTCGACTTTACACTCGTAGTATTTCGACTTTATTCTCATAGTATTTCGACTTTACTCTCGTAGTATTTCGACTTTATTCTCGTAGTATTTTGACTTTACTCTCGTATTTCATCTTTACTCTAGTAGTATTTCGTCTTTATTCTTAGTATTTCCACTTTACTCTCGTAGTATTTCGACTTTATTCTCTTAGTATTTCCACTTTACTCTCGTAGTATTTCGACTTTCTCATAGTATTTCGACTTTACTCTCGTAGTATTTCGACTTTATTCTCATAGTATTTCGACTTTACTCTCGTAGTATTTTGACTTTATTCTCATAGTATTTCGACTTTACTCTCGTAGTGTTTCGACTTTATTCTCATAGTATTTCGACTTTACTCTCGTAGTATTTTGAATTTACTCTCGTATTTCATCTTTACTCTAGTAGTATTTCGACTTTATTCTCGTAGTATTACAACGTTATTCTCATAGTATTTTGACTTTACTCTCATAGTATTTCGACGTTATTCTCGTACTATTTCAACTTTAATCTCGTACTATTTTGACTTTATTCCCGTAGTATTTCGATGTTATTCTCGTAATATTTTGACTTTATTCTCGTAGTATTTCGATGTTATTATTCTCGTAATATTTCGACTTTATTCTCATAGTATTTCAAAATGCAAAATGCACTAAATTACACTGAGACATGGCCAAATTATAGACTTGAAGCTACATTGCATCACCTAGTAAAGAATGGTCATGAAATCGCATCATTGTAAGTGTGAATATTTACACCCCTATCTAAAACTATCTCTCTAAAATCCCCATAATTCCTGGCAGGCAATCGCAGCTTACCAGATTGCAGATGCTGCAGTTTTAAAGTTACATAAGACGCCACTGTAGCTGTCATGGGAATCATATTAGTTGATTTATTGCTACTGTGAGGAAGCAATTGGGTTTGTACCTGTTAGGATGTTCTTGAAAGCCTCCTCCACGTTAGTCGAATCCAGAGCGGACGTCTCAATGAATGACAGGTTATTTTTCTCTGGAAGCAAGCAGAAGGTGTTTAATATCACCTGCTCTTAAAATATCCACTGATAGCATGAACGAATCTTGTTCACAAAACACAAGCAGAATACATTTCTGTGCAAATCTAACTGCATACAGCAGTTTTGTTGCTTTTGAAAGTCTCTTCTTCTCACCAAGGCTGCATTAATTTGCAGTTAAAATAGTGAAATATTATTGCAATTTAAGACAGCTGTTTTCTATGTGAATATACTGTAAAATTAAATTTATTTGTGTGATCAAAGCTGAATTTTCAGCATCATTACTCCAGTCTTCAGTGTCAAAAGATGCTTCAGAAATCATTCTAATATGCTGATTTGCTGCTCAAGAAACATTTCTGATTATTATCAATGTTGAAAACAGTTGTGCTGCCCAATATTTTTGTGAAAACTGTGATACATTTTATTTTTCAGGATTCTTTAATGAAGAATTAAATTAAGTTCAAAAGAACAGCATTTCTGATTACTATAATGACCAATGTACTATAGTTCAAGTTCATTTCTTATCCTAAATACAAAACTTTAGCCATTTTTATTTGGAGAATTAGAATTATGAATCCCTGTTGGAGCAAATTTTTACACCGTTTTAAAAGGAATACCTCTGCAATGAATGGGTGCCGTCAGAACGAGAGTCCAAACAGCTGATAAACGCATCACAATAATCCACAAGTAATCCACGCCACTTCAGTTCATCAATTAACATCTTGTGAAGCCAAAAGCTGCATGTTTGTAAGAAATAACTCCGTAATTAAGGCTCTTTTAACTTCAAACCATAATTTTTGGCCAAAAATATCAGTCCACAATCCATAATGCTTCCTCCAGTGAATAAGTCCATCTCCTGTTTTCTCTCACATCAAAATCCACCTAGATATTTGTTTAGAGCTGTTTTGGACTGTTTTGTCTTGTAAACGGTGCTTGATCTGTGCAAATATTTCTCCTAATTCAGACCAGACCACTTTTTTTTACTGGAGGAAGCGTTATTATGGATTATGGAATCATATTTTAGTTAAAAACACATTCATGATGGATTTGTTTCTCACAAACATGCAGCTTTTGTCTTTACAAGATGTTAACTGATGATCTGGAGTGGTGTGGAGTACTTGTGGATTATTGTGATGTTTTTATCAGCTGTTTGGACTCTCATTCTGACGGCACCCATTCACTACAGAGGATCCATTGGTGAGCAAGTCATGGAATGACACATTTCTCCAAATCTGATGAAGAAACAAACTCATCTACATCTCTGATGGCCTAAGGGTGAGTATGTTTTCAGAAAATGTTTATTTTTTGTTGAACTATTTCTTTACACTGCAAAAAAGCTTGTCATAATTAGTATTTTTGTCTTGTTTCTAGTCAAAATATCAAAAAAAAATTAAATTGAGATTAATTTACTAAATAAGCAAAATGACGCAAGATATTTAGTCTTGTTATCTAGTCATACTATGGAAGTTTTTTCCTAACAAAATTCAAATTCAAATGCCTAAAAAGATCAAACAATAAATCAAACTCTCAAAACAACTGCTCAAATTATAAATCAAATGCTCAAATTAATAAATAATAAATCAAACTCTTAAAATGGCTTCTCAAATGAGAAATCAAAAGTTCAACTGCGATTTGTGGAAGCATTAACTGTATAAAAATCTAATTAAAATCTTTTGTATTTTATATTTAATTTTCATTATCAACCCAGTATAATAAAGTACTGTAATAATTAAATCTATAATTCAGTGCTCAAATCATAAATCTTGTTTCCAGGGGGGAAAAACTAAATTAAGTGCGTTTTTCTTAAAACAAGTAAAACTATCTGCCAGTGGGGTAAGTAAAATACTCTTGTTCCCCCCCAGAAACAAGACTAAATATATTGCAACATTTTGCTTATCTAGTAAATGCATCTCAATTTAAGAATTTTTAGATATTTTGACTAGAAACAAGACAAAAATACTAAATAAGACAAGCCTTTTTTTTTTTCTGCAGTGTACCAGTCTAAAATACTCTGTGATTCTCCTTAGGTTTGCATTTTGCCTAGAGGATCAGACAAACAAAAGCAACAGCAGTTTTCCTCCTCAGCTCTTCAGAGGATTGGTCTGTTGTGTCTCTAGGGTTGGCTCTACCTGCGAAAGCACGCGCCTCATCGGTGGGAACAGCTCTCAGATGGCGGAGATCGCTCTTATTCCCCACCAGCATGATGACGATGTTGTTGTCGGCGTGATCTCGCAGTTCTTTCAGCCAGCGCTCCACGTTCTCATAGGTCAGATGTTTTGCAATGTCGTACACCAGCAGGGCTCCGACTGCACCACGATAATACCTGCATACATAAAACTAAATGAATAACAGCTTGTGCCAAAATATCAGGCATCAGTATTACCATTGCTCACAGTTTCATTTTTAGTTCAGTTTTTGTGTTATTAAGTGAGTACATTAATTTAATTTAACTTTTTATTTTATTTAATTTTAGCAATTTTGCTTTTAATATTAATGTAATATTTTATCAGTAACCATTTTTTCACTATAACTATTGGTTACACGTTTAGTTTTTATTTTATTTAGTTAGTAAATATTTTATTTTCTCAATGCTGACTTGGCAAATTATTTCAATTGACCAAATGCACGGAGCGTTCTTTGGAAGATAAGCCAGCTCGTAAACTTCAGCTGCAGCTCTTTTTGTATGTGCTATATATAAATGCCGAGCCCAGGAGAGTCCCTGCATTAGTTGTTCATTTAAATGTTGACAGAGAAACACTAATCTAATTTTTCAACTCTACAGCTGTGCAATAAAATTCACTTCAAAGATTCACTTTACATTCATAAAAACGACATGGAAAAAAATTTCTTTTCACGGAAAGCCATGTTTTTTTTAAGATAAAAATGACATGAAATGACCCATATAACCAGAAGATGGCAGCAGAGGATCAATCATTAGCTGCAGCTGCCATTTTAACTCCCTAGTTTTTTTCCAGGACGTCTTGCTTTTTCGACTGATTATAAAATGACTAGTATAATAAATTGTAGCACTTTTACCGCACTAAAGTATATAGTTTAGCAAGTGCAAAAAGTTATTAAGCTTGGACACAAACAGCCTATAAGGGTGAATTATTTAAATACGTATATATAGTTTACTAAAATTTAATTAGTTAAATATTAATGGTATTATAATTAAATAATGCACTCAATATGAATTGATAGGAATTTGCAATATTTTATATAATTTAATAACTACATCGTTTAAGCTTTATCTTGAACTGTAAAAGCTATTAAATAGCCTATATTTAACCAACACAAATTGTTACTGCTGTAGTTTTGTTATTCTGAATTTAGTCTGAATCATTTAATGCACAGCTCTTTTTTGACATCAGTTTGTCAGATGTTTCGTCTGGTTATTACTGTCAATCGTAGCAATGACTCAAACATATTTAGCCGATTACTGGCATCACGTTTGTCATTCTTGAAACAATATACATGGACGTTTGAACAAAACTTTTCTTGGATTGTGAATGGATTATGTAGACAAAACGAGCAAAATACACTCCTATTAAGGCACATTACAGCTGACTGGAAATGACTGAGCTGGCTTGTCTAAAACAAGGAAGTTATCTGTGCATATGGTCAATTAGCTGTTAAGGCAACATTTTATATTTCTTTTAGTTTTTATTTAATTTAGTAAATGCATTTGATTTTATATTTTTCCATTTAGTTAAGAATTTTAGTTTGTTTTATTTCAGTTAGTTTTAGTTTTTCCATCTAATATTTATATTTTAACTAGGGCTGGGACACGATTAATCGCGATTAATCGCATCCAAAATAAAAGTTTATGTTAACATACTAAATGTGTGTTTACTGTGTGTATATATAATGTATGTATAAATACACACACAAACATGTATATTAAAGAAAACTGAAAATAAAAATTAAATTAAAATAAATAAAATATTTATAATTCTATATATAATCTAAATTAAATACAAATATAACTATCCACACATATAAGTATTTTTTAAAGGCTTTACATGTATGTGTGTGTATTTATATATACATAATAAATATACACAGTAGAGCTCTTCACAGAGGACCCGAGACCCGAGGACCCGGGACCCGACCCGGGACCCGTACGGGTTCGGGTCTATATTTTAAATGGTTAGCCGGGTCCGGGTCGGGTCCAAATCTATTACTTCGGGTCCCGGGTATGTTTAACTTGTGTGTAATACCCGAGTCGATCGGAGAACATCGCACCTTCCAGTGTCAGTCACCACTTTGCACGTGTTTTGTAACTTGCATCTTGTAAAATTATGATAAGAAAAGTGTAAGAAGGAAATAAAAAAAAGAAGAAGATTAAATAAATAAATAAAAACGCGTGTCGCGTGACCGCAGCAGCGAGAAGCAGAGCGCAGGAGGAGTTAACGTAAACGGACGGTCGGTGACGGTGATCATGGATTCCTTCAGGAGTGATGTGAAATAGAGCCATAGAGAAACTCTGCCAAATACTATAGAATACCTTTAAGGCCTTAAAGGGACTTTGCTTTTACTCTGCCATAGTACACATAGCATTCTTTCTTACGTTTATAATAATACGGAAGAACCATCTTGTTATATTTTAATTTTTTGGTCAGGCTCGGCTCAGAGAGCACAGTGATAATAGAAAATATGGTGGAAAAAATACACTCTTTTCAGAATAAGCTATTTACGCTATCAAGCTGTCTCGTGCTATACGTGCGAATTCCTCCTTTAAGTTTCATAAGATGACCACTAGGTGGAGCTCTAAACATATGTTTTGTATTGCTTTATCTTACTGAAGAAGATACTGTTATTGAAGATGCACGCAGTAAAGTTTACCGCATTCATTGTTTTGTGCCTTTTTGGAAAAAAAATGTTTAATTATAAATTAATAATATTAATAAATAATAAATTAACTAATAAATAAAACACTTGCGCCGAGTCTTTATTACAATCTGCAAAAGAAGGCTATCGTTATTGTAGTTCAATGGTCATTCGTCACCGACCATGACCGCGAGTAGCCTGCCCTAAATTAAAGCTGGAATAGTGGATTAAAAAGGGTCTTTCTGTCGGCAAGAAAGAAGAACAGCCTAACATGTAAATGTACTGAAGGAGGTCTGTATGCAACGCTACTAACAGTAGTTTACGCCAAAATAGTTTTGTTTTTTTCCTTCGCAACTTATTTATAGTTAATAACAGTTTGCTGTGCAATATGTGCCGATCGGGTACAGTCGGGTCTGTGTCTTCCCAGCCGAGTTCGGGTCCAACTAGTACATTTAAGGTATATTTCGGGTCTTCACGGGTTCGGGTCCCACTTTAAAATAAAATACGGGTCCGGGTCGGTTCCGTCCAGGACATTTACGGGTCTCTTCGGGTTCGGGTACGAATTTTTGGACCCGTGAAGACCTCTAATACACAGTAAACACACATTTAGTATGTTAACATAAACTTTTATTTTGGATGCGATTAATCGCGATTAATCGTGTCCCAGCCCTAATTTTAACAAATTAACAAAAGTTACTATTCACAGTTAGAGGTGAAAAATAAAAAATAAAATGATACAAAATGTAAAAATAAAACAGTTAAAGGGCTGATATTTTTTACTTTGGTGTACTAATATAACAAAACTTAAAATTACAAGAAAAATATTTAAAAATATATATTTTATTAATAAAAATAACATTTATAATAATATTTAAATTTAAATCATTTTAACAAATGAACAAAAATTACAAAAAAATAATATTTTTTGAAAATTAAAATAAAATGAGGCTGAAAAATAAAAATTAAACGATACAAAATATAAAAATAAAACTGCTAAATGACTGAGATAAAGGATGCAAATGTTATTTTTGGAACAGAGGAACCAAAACCACATCTGTTCACTTATCAACAGCCAGAAATGCAAATAATTTAATACTGTGGCATATTTGTTATGTTTAGCAACTTGTTTCCAGCATAAGAATTACTAACAAAAAGTACTTAAACATGCATCACAGTAAAACTGTGGTAAAACTGAAAAATTTCATTAAAAAACATTTATTACTTGAAATAAAAAAACTTTAATTGACATAAAATAAATGTAAGTCTTTTTTGTTTTTTAATATATTTCAGATATTTTTCAATCTTTATAGGAACATTCCATTCTTTCATTTTGAAAACATTATGAGAATTTTACATTTTAATGTTCTCTCAACATTTAAAAAACATTTTTTAAAAGAATGAAAATAAACTTTAACTGAAATCAAATAAATGTAAGTCTTTTTTGTAGTTTAATATATTTCAGATATTTTTCAATCTTTATAGGAACATTCCATTCTTTCATTTTGAAGACATTATGAGAATTTTACATTTTAATGTTCTCTCAACATTTAAAAAACATTTTTTAAAAGAATGAAAATAAACTTTAACTGAAATCAAATAAATGTAAGTCTTTTTTGTAGTTTAATATATTTCAGATATTTTTAAATCATAATAGGAACATTCCATTCTTCCATTTTGAAAACATTATGAGAATTTTTACATTTTAGTGTTCTCTCAACATTTAAATTTTTTTTTAATTGAAATAAAAAAAACTTTAATTGAAATAAAATAAATGTAAGTCTTTTTTTGGATTTTAATGTATTTCAGAAATTTTTAATCAGTGCACCTTGGTGTACTAAAATAACAAAACCTAAAATTGCACTATAAAATAAATATATTTTATTATTTTATTAATAAAAATGACCAAATACACAACAAAATTTTTACCTAAATTTAAAAAAATAATTAAAAAATTCTGTAATTTAGTAAAAACTACAACAGTACATCAACGATACTAATACAACACTGTGGTATTCTTTGAAGTGTTGTGTAAATACCACAATATCAAATGGTCATCACTCAATATTGCAGTATATCTTGTAGTATTTCTCATCTGATTCCTGACTGTACTCACGCAGAGGTGATGGCCCTGTACCGCTCTTGTCCTGCTGTATCCCAGATCTGCGCTTTTATCGTCTTGCCATCCACCTGGATGCTCCTGGTGGCGAACTCCACTCCTATCGTGCTCTTGCTCTCAAGATTAAACTCGTTCCGTGTGAAGCGCGACAGCAGGTTACTCTTCCCGACGCCCGAATCTCCGATGAGAACAACTAAGAGCAGAAGCAAACAAACAGATGGTCAGAGATCACAATCAGGTTTCAGTTTCAAATTTATTAAATTAATCATTTTATTAATCAAGGAAGCATTAAATTAATCAGAAGTGATATTTATAATGTTACAAAAAAAATCTATTATAAAAATAATTCAGTTCTTTTGAACATTCTATTCATAAAAGAATCTTGAAAAAAAAGTATCACAGTTTTCATAAAATATAAAGCGGCACAATTGTTTACAACTTTGATCATAATCAGAAATGTTTCTTGAGCGGCAAATCAGCATCTCAGAATAATTTCTGAAGGATCATGTGACACTGAAGACTGGAGTAATCATGCTGAAATATTCAGGTTTGATCACAGAAATAAATTATATTTTAACAGATATTCTAATAGAAAACAGCTTTTTTAAATTGAAATAATATTTCACAATTTTACTGTTTTTACTGTATTTTTAAACAAAGTCATGCAGCCTTGGTGAGCAAATAAGATTTCTTTCAAAAACAATAAAAATCGACCACAAACTTTTGAACAGTAGAGAACATAAACATATGAAAATGGCAAGCCAATTGATTTTTAGCTATTGGGTCAACAAAAGATGAGGAACAAAATCCTGATGGATCTTTTCAGCTTCGCTGAGGCTAAAATATGGAACAAAATCAGCTCTCTTTCTCTCTTCTTTGATTTTGAAGGCCCATTACTCAAGATCTGATGGCCATGTAACTACATGGACCACTTGTAATTTCCATTTCACTTTCATTATGGCCCAGACAGTCTACAGAACATCTCATATTGTGAAAAAGAAGGTCAGTAAATGATGACATGCTTTTTATTTGCAGCTGAGCTGTTTCTTTAAAGCTGTGAACGTGTTTGCATTGATTTCCTTCAGCTCAGGCTGAGGAAGGCTGTCTGATATCCTCATGCCGTCTTACTAGGAAGTCAAGTTGAACTTTGATTCTCACACTTTGCTGATTTGGTCAAAATGTAACAGTTTTGCCGCGTCAGACTTTGATCAGGTGACGTGATACAATCAAAGTGACAGACAGAGTCACCGGTGGTGGTTACAATGTAACAAATCAGCATGTGGCCTAATTATCATCCGGCTATTATTTTTAAAATACTTTCTTCAAAAGCATATACGTGATCCTATATTATGAGCTTGTTACATTTGAATATTTAACAAACATTTTTTCTCAGGTTTGTGACCTTTAGAGAAACATTCCATTCTATAATTTTGAAAACATTATAAGAATGTTACATTTGAATGTTCTCTTAATGTTTAAAACCTATTTGTTATTTTTAAAGAACATTTTTTTTGTTATGTGAGCGTTAGAGTAACATTCCATTCTTTAATTTTGAAAACATTATGAGAATGTTACATTTGAATGTTCTCGCAACACTTAAAACACAGATTTGTTTATATTTAATGAACATTTTCTCAGTTTTATGACCGTTAGAGGAACATTACATTCTTTCATTTTGAAAACATTTTGAGAATGTTACATTTGAATGTTCTCGCAACACTTAAAACACATTTTTTATATTTAGCGAAAAAAAATTCTCAGTTTATAAAAATGTTACATTTGAATGTTTTCTCTACATTTAAAATGTTTAGTTTTTATATTTAGTGATAATTTTCTCGATTTTATGACCATTAGGGGAACATTCCATTATTATAATTATGAGAATGTTACATTTGAATGTTCTCTTGACATTTAATAGTTTTTTTTTTTTTTTTTTTTTACATTTTAATGTTCTCTCAACATTTAAAACACACATTTGTTTTATATCTAACGAACATTTTCTCGGTTTTATGACCGTTAGAGGAACATTCCATTCTTTCATTTTGAAAACATTATGAGAATGTTAAATTGGAGTGTTCTCTCAACATTCAAAACACGTTTTTTAAATTTAACGGTAATTTTCTCAGTTTTATGACAGTTAGAAGTACATTCCATTGTATCATTTTGAAAACATTGAGAATGTAACATTTGAATGTTTTATTAACATTTAAAAACTTTTTTATATTTGACGATCATTTTCTCGGTTTTATGACCGTTACAAGTACATTCCATTGTATCATTTTGAAAACATTATAAGAATGCTACATGTGAGTGTTCTCTAAACGTTTAAACCCCAACTGTTTAATATTTAACATTCCATTGAATCATTTTGAAAATGTTGTGAGAACGTTCTATTGTTATTACTGAAAAACGTTATTAAACATAGTTCAGAACAAGTTCTAAGAACGTATAATAACATCATAAGGACGTTCAAGAACACTGTTCTTAGAACCGTTTCCTTTCAACATTACGAGAACGTATACATCAAATATTAATCATTTCATAGGAACATTCCTTAAATCTCATTTTAATAATAATTTGTTCCAACATCTAAATAACCTTTAATAACATTAGTGAAAGTTCTGGGATTGTTCTCTGTTAGCTGGTTATAATCATGAGCCTCACTAGAAAGCATTAGATCGCAGTGGAAAACCAACAAGCGGACGGTTTTGTCTTAAATCATTTCACAATGTAGGGCTACACCATTAGCATATCTTTAATGCATCCCATCATCTAGGCCCCTGATATCCCGTGTGAAAGCATCCAGGCCATCGCAAACAGATGTTTTACTGATCGATGGATGTGCATCGATGCCTCTGCGGGCGTTTCGATCTTAAAGCCTGTTATTTATGGCATAATTTTAAACGGGTGCCACAGCAAAAAGACGTTCATGATACAAAAGGCTCTAAATTGATTATTAGATCTATAGGTCGGGAACAATGGATGGATTATGAATGATTACTCCTCTGCTCTGTATGAGGGAATGCAGAATTTACCTTTGAACAAGAAATCGTATTCATCATCTCTGTTGGCCATTTTAGAGAAGCCCGCTCCGTCCCGCAGTCCGTCCAGAGGGAGGGAAATCAGCTGAGGTTGTATTAATAACTCAACGTGAGGAGAAAAGAATCAAATGAATATTAAAGACACACAATGCGCCAGTGCTGCTGCTGCTGCTGTCACACCGCAGGAAGAGCGATCTGCTCGGTCTGCATTAGGGGAGGAGTCCCGGAGCTCAGGAGCGCCGCGGCCGCCAGAGGGCGCTGGAAACACCGCTGTCATGTTACTGCAGCTCCGGTGTTGTGTGTTTACATTCTCTTCATCACAAGATATCGACTGTTTCTTCAACTAGAGTTACTGGCATCTTGCTTTTCTTTCAAACTTACAGATTTAAACTTGTTTTTGTAGTTTTAATGCTCACATCCCTGCTAAATTTTCGCTAGGAAGTTTTGCTAACGTTCCCAATGCGTTATGAAAACATTACTTCTGAATGTTCTCTGAACTTTCCAAACGTCTATTTTTTTTAAATGTTATATGAACAAGGGCACATTTTAAGTTAGGCTATAATTTTGTTATGTATGTTACATTTGAATGTTCTCTTAACACTTAAAAGACAAATTTGTTTATATATAAAGAACATTTTCTGTTGACTGTTAGAGGAACATTCCATTCTTTCATTTTGAAAACATGAGAATGTTCTCTTAACATTTAAAGCCCATTTGTTATATTTAACGAACATTTTCTCAGTTATGTGACCATTCCATTCTATCATTTTGAAAACATGAGAATGTTACATTTGAATGTTCTCTCAACATTTAAAACACTTTTTTTATATATATATTTAACGAACATTTTCTCAGTTTTATGACCGTTGGAGGAACATTCCATTCTTTCATTTTGAAAACATTACGAGAATGTTACATTTGAATGTTCTCTCAACATTTAAAATACTTTTTTATATTTAACGAACATTTTCTTAGTTTTATGACCGTTGGAGAAATATTCCATTCTTTAATTTTGAAAACATTACGAGAATGTTACATTTGAATGTTCTCTCAACATTTACAACACTTTTTTTATATTTAACAATCATTTTGTCAGTTGTATGACCGTTAGAGAAAAAATTCCATTGTATCATTTTGAAAACATTATAAAATGTTACATTTGAATGTTCTCTCAACATCTAAAACATGTTTTTTTATATTTAATGATCATTTTCTCAGTTTTATGACCGTTAGAAGTACATCTCATTGTATACTTTTTTAAACATTATAAGAATGCTACATGTGAGTGTTCTCTAAACGTTTAAACCCCAACTGTTTAATATTTAACATTCCATTGTATCATTTTGAAAAAGTTGTGAGGACATTCTATTGTCATTACTGAAAAACGTTATTAAACATAGTTCTGAACAAGTTCTAAGAATGTATACTTTCAACATTATGAAAACATATCATATATTATGAAAACATTCTGAATGGTCTCTGAACTTTCGAAACGTCTAGTTTTTAAATGTAATATGAACAAGGGCACATTTTAAGTTATAATTTTGCAAACATTATGATAAAGTTCCATCTGAATGTCCTCTGAACGTTCTGAAACAAGTAGTAACATTTAAACAACGTTAAACAAACGTCCAACTAAAGTGTTTCAGAAATATCACATCCTGTGAACAGTATGAATAATGATTTTGTGCTCTTTGAGAATGTTATTGAAGAGCAGGCAACTTTGAACAAACGTTCTGTTATGGAAGAAAGTTAGCCAAATGTTGTTATAGCTGGGATGTTTTGTGGGCTACTTTATGTTTTTATGTACATCTTGTATTATTTTACCATAATTTCCCATTTTTAAGTCTTAAAATAAGACCATTTAAAGTGGAAAATATCATTGCATGTTTTAATAGTAATTAATTAAATTTCAATAACTGACATGAAGTGTGAATAAACATGCAAATTGCAGTTTTATTCAGTTTTTACACAATTACAAATGTTTACACTAATTATACTTATTTTTTGAAATATGTCAATTAATTACATTTTTGTTTATTTTTAATTTACTTATTATTTATTATTATTTTTCATAGTTTATGTTCTATTCATTTTATTTCTTTTTAGATTTTCCTTTTTAATTTTTTTTTGGTATTCATTAATTTATTGATTTTGTTTTATTTATTTATTTAAATGTCTTTATTTATTTGTCAATTAATTACTTAATTTTTATGTATTTATACTTTATTTATTTAAAGAATTTATTTTTATGCATTTGTTATATTGTATATATATATATATACATATATATATATGTATGTATATGTATGTTTATTTATTTTATAATTGTTTTTTATAGTTTTGTCTTTTTTATTATTTGATTTCTTTTTATTATTTTTATGTCATTCATTTTTTTATTTGTTTGGTATTTATTCAGTGTATTTATTTATTCATCCATTGTTAATGTATTTTTGTTTATAAGTCAATTAATTATTATTTTTATGCATTTGTTTATTTGATTTCTTTTTATATTTGTATTTTTACTTTATTTATGTAAATAATTCCTCTTTTATTTGTTGTTTATTTTTTATTTATTTATTTTATAATTATTTTATTTATTTATTTTAATTTTGTATGATTTATTTTTATATTTTATTTTATTTTTTGTTTTATTCAAATTTATTTACTAATTTTAAATTCATTTGTGTTTAAGTCAATTACTTAATTTATCTGAATGTCGTTATATTTGATTTGTTTTATATTTTTATTTTTACTTTATTTATTTAAATAATCATTTTTATTTGTTTGTTGCTTACTTTAAATTAATTATATTTTTGTATATCTTTTTCTTTTTATATTTTTCTTTTTAATTATGTGTTTATTTTATTTGTTTGGTATGTATTTATTTATTTACTTTTTATTTTGCTTTATTTTTTTATTTGGTGCATGCAACAGAAAGCCACCTTTTATATATGAAACCTGTCAGTCAAGAAACCCTCTTACCTTCTGTTCAGCTTCCTGGGAGAATCTATGGAGAATCTCACACGAGTGAACTAAAAGATAATGGGGAACATCAGGAAGCTCAGAGAGGATGCAAAGCACTGGAGGAATCACAGGCCTAAAGGAAATATGTGAGCCAACCTTCCATGACCCCACTGTTTCCTGCACAGAGAGGAAATGAGGTGTAACTGCTGAACAAGCTTCCCAGCAGTGTGAAGAGGACATATTTATCTAAAATGGTTAGTGGATTCAGTTTTTGGAATTTGGTTTTCAACATTTTCCTAGAACTAACTCCAACTAATCCAAAGAAAATGGCAGAATTTTAGCTGGAAACATTCATATTTAAGCAGCTTAGCTAAACGCTTACATTTATGTGTTTGACAGATGCTTTTAAGATCCAAAGGGATGCATTTTGTTCCTTCCTGAAGAATCAAACCTATGACTTGCATCATTTGAGCCACAGGAAGTTGATCATCAGAATGTGCTGCTGTATTGTTTTGCTTTGTCCTTGATTTTAACATGTTTATTTCCATCTTTCTAAGAGCGTTGAGTGTGAAGACATCTGAGGTTTTGCAGAAGATTCTGGGATGGTTGTGAGAGACTGTTGTGGAGGTTAGTGAGTCACATCACTTCCCATGGTAACATGCAAATCAAGGCTGGATTTAGATCTCGTCACATGACTCCATGCAAAACAATCACAAAAGAGTTTCTCTCTGAGCAAACAAAAGAAATAACTGAAATGTGTGGCTTTTACAAAAAAAAGTAAAGCTGCAAGAAAAATCACAAACTTTATTGTTAAACCTTTCACACACAATCTGTACTCCATGCCTTCTGTTGTCTGATTGATAGAATTTTTATGAAGTAAATGTCTTTAGAGTAATTGTTCACATTTTGAGGAAGGTTTATTTGTTCACCTCTAAATCATCATTGGATTGCTTATTAATTTATTTTTATGTACTTTTATTAGATTTTTTTATTTGTTTGTTGTTTATTTTTACTTTATTTTTATATTATTATATTATATTATTTTTTATAGTTTTTTCTATTAATTTTATTAGATTTATTTATTTGAATATTTATTAATTTTTATTTGATTTATTTATTTATTTAAATGTATTTATTTATTCATTTTTAATTCATTTATTTTAATATATTTTTTATTTTAACTTTATTTAAATAATTAATTTAATTTTTTTGTTATATTGTGTGTATGTGTGTGTGTGTGTGTGTGTGTGTGTGTATATATATATATATATATATATATATAGTTTATTTATTTTATAATTATTTTTATAGTTTTTGTCATTTATGTTTTTTCTTTGATTTCTTTTTAGATTTTAATTTTAATTTTATTTTGTTTGGTATTTTTTCAATTTATTTTTGTTTATAAGTTAATTAATTACTTATTGCTTTATATTTTTCGTTTTACTTTATTTATTTTAATAATTTATTTTATTTGTTTGTTATTGTGTGTATATGTATGTATGTATGTATGTATATATATATATATATATATATGTATGTGTGTATATATATATATATATATATATATATATATATATATGTATGTGTGTGTGTGTGTGTGTGTATATATATATATATATATATATATATATATATATATATATATATATATATATATAAATGTTTTTAGAATTATTTTTGATCGTTTTTGTCATTTATGTTTTTTCTTTGATTTATTTTTAGATTTTTTTATTTATTTTTTTTGTACATTTTTATTCAATTTATTTTTGTTTATAAGTCAATTAATTACTTATTATTTCTATGTATTTTATTTGATTTCTTTTTATATTTTCTTGTTTTACTTTATTTATTTAAATAATTCATTTTTATTTGTTGTTTTTTCGTTTGTTTTTTCATTTATTTTTATATTTTATATATGCCTTCTTAAATATGTGACCCTGGACCACAAAACCAATCATAAGGGTCAATTTTTTGAAACTGAGATGTATACATCATCTGATATTGATGTATAGTTTGTTAGAATAGGACAATATTGGGCAGAGATACAACTATTTAAAAATATGGAATCTGAGGGTGCAAAAAAAAATCCAAATATTGAGAAAATCGCCTTTAAAGTTGTTCAAATGAAGTTCTTAGCAATGCATATTACTAATCAAAAATTAAATTTCGATATATTTACAGTAGGAAGTTTACAAAATAATTTTTTTTGGCATAAAAGAAAAATCTATAATTTTGACCCATACACATGACACACATGCAAACCTTTTTAGAATTTATCTAAAGATTCAATGAACTCTTCCATATAAAACAAAAAATCTGACTATTGTTTCATATGTAAAGCTTTATAGGGTTAAATTGCAAGCAAATTAGGACTTTTGTGTATATCTCTTAAAACACACTGACAGTTTACTACAGTCACAATGCATTTGACACATTAAACACACGTGTGTTTCTCCTGACAGACACTAGAGGGTGTAGTGTGCATGTCATGTACTCAAGTGTGCTCAGAAAGTGTTGAAGTGGCATATTTTACACTTATGTGGCGTTTGCTTTTCTCTGGAACCTCACAGTCATGATAGTTTCTGAATTAGTTGAATATGATGTTTAGTTTGATTAGAATGATCTGCGGATGGACTGCAGAGAAATTCAAAATATTTCAAATATAGTGAATTAAGCTACAAACACCATCATAATGCATAATGTTTCCATCTAACATGTATTTTGAGCAGATCGTCATTTTAATAGAGTGTTAATTATCAGTAAACCGGTTACCTCGCCTAAAAACGTTAGTAGATTTGTGTTGGATGTTATCCTTGGAATGAAAATATTGGTATTTTATTAGTAAACATCATACATTTTTCACTTTTTTTCTGTTAATGTTATAAAACTAGTACGCTAAGCCAGTAGTAGTACTGACATAGTAGTGTAAACATGACTGAAGACCCGAAAAGCGGAGGAGCAGACGAAGCGATTCAATCGAGTCATTTACGCTGAAAGCGCTCCGATTGATTCAAACTCGTGACTTTGATCATTCAGTTCAAGCGATTCACTAGCAAAAACCAGATCAAATTACAGGAGTTATTCATTTTCGGATTTTGAACATCGCTTCGCTTGTAATGGTTTAAAAATCAGTTAAACCACTGCGTGGCAATATGATTCACTGTTCCGAAGCACCACTATCGCGAATCATTTGATTTAGATCAGGACTTCTTCGGATCGGGAATTGTGAATCATTTGATTTAGATCGAAGAAGTGGGTTTGTGAATCATTTGATTCAGATTGGGATTTCGGATCCTGATCATGAATCATTTGATTTAGATCGGAGAAGCGGGTGTGTTAATCATTTGGTTCAGATCGGGACTTATTCGGGTCGTGAATCATTTGATTTGGATCAGAGTAGCAGGTTCATGAATCATTTGATTCAGATCGGGACTTAAGAACATGAATCATGAATCATTTGATTTAGCTTGGAAAACCGGGTTTGTGAATCATTTGATTCAGATCGGGACTTCGCATATCATGAATCATTTGATCTAGATCGGGACTTCAGATCGCGATCATGAATCAACCTGGAGAAGCGGGTTCGTGAATCATTTGATTCAGATCGGGACTTTGCGTATCACAAATCATTTGATTCAGATCGGGACTTTGGATTGCAAATTATGAATCATTTGATTCAGATTGGAGAAGCGGGTTTGTGAAACATTTGATTCAGATCGGGACTTCGCATATCATGAATCATTTGATCTAGATCGGGACTTCAGATTAGAGTTTAGATTCTCTGCCCGAGCCCGAGCCCGGACTTGAGGGTCGGGCCGATATTTCCTGCCACTATCTTCGGGCCGGGCCATGATCAAGCATTTGTGTGTGTTTTATTTTTTATTTTTTTTATTTTTTAAATCATTACTTAATTTGGATAATTGGGTGGAGAGCTATGCCATAATTATAAATATTATACGAATATTTTAGCAAAGTCGGCCTGAGCAACACGTGACGTGTAGGTCTACAAAGTTGCGCAAGTTGCAACGCGTGTCATGCGCAGCAACGCTCTAGCTCCCGCGACTCCTCCACTGGCACACATAACACCGGGCCAGCTGTGCTGAATTGTGTACTGTATGTGTATAGCTTAAGTGCAACATGGAGCTTGAAGACGTACAGACAAAAATTAAAATGGGGGAATTAACTTTGAGCAAGTTTGGAGGAAAGTCGGAGATATGGAAACATTTTCAACAAGTCGTGGGCAGTGACAACATATGTGTCGGCTTTGTGAAGTGCATTAAGTGCTATGTTTTATAATAGGCTTTAAAATATTTATTTTGTTTAAAAATATTCTAAAACTTATCATATTTATTAAATATGCCATCCAAAGTTAATTACTTCTTCATTCTCTGTGTTTATCATTGTTCACGTTTTTTTAGGCAATTTTTTTTTCATTCGGATCTATTTGCGATCCATTCTGAATAAACAAACAACGCAGTTTACATGCTTCGTCCCTGTTGCATTTTTCAATAAGATATATCTAAACTAATTTCTGTAGTTCAAACAACTTAGAATTGTAGTTGAGAACGTCTGTTATAACGGGTCACGTATTAAAAAATAGTCGGGTTTAAATCGGGCTCGGGCTCATAATTACAGTTAATGTGTCGGACCGGGTCGGGCTCGGACACAAGGTGCACGGGCTCGGGTAGGATCGGGTTTCATTTTTTGTGCCCGATCTAAGCTCTACTTCAGATCGCGATCATGAATCAACCTGGAGAAGGGGGTTCGTGAATCATTTGATTCAGATCGGGACTTTGCGTATCACAAATCATTTGATTCAGATCGGGACTTTGGATTGCAAATTATGAATCATTTGATTCAGATCGGAGAAGCGGGTTTGTGAATCATTTGATTCAGATCGGGACTTCGCATATCATGAATCATTTGATCTAGATCGGGACTTCAGATCGCGATCATGAATCAACCTGGAGAAGCGGATTTGTGAATCATTTGATTCAGATCGGAGAACCGGGTTTGTGAATCATTTGATTCAGATCGGGACTTTGCGTATCACAAATCATTTGATTCAGATCGGGACTTTGGATTCCAAATTATGAATCATTTGATTCAGATCGGAGAAGCGGGTTTGTGAATCATTTGATTCAGATCGGAACTTCGCATATCATGAATCATTTGATTTAGCTTGGAGAAGCGGGTTCGTCAATCATTTGATTCAGATCGGGACTTTGCGTATCACAAATCATTTGATTCAGATCGGGACTTTGCGTATCACAAATCATTTGATTCAGATCGGGACTTTGGATTGCAAATTATGAATCATTTGATTCAGATCGGAACTTTGCATATCACAAATCATTTGATTCAGATTGGATCGCGAATCATGAATCATTTGATTTAGATTGAAAAAGCGGGTTCGTGAATCATTCGATTCAGATCGGAACTTTGTGTATCGCAAATCATTTGATTTAGATCTGGACTTGTTCGCATCGTGAATCGTGAATCATTTGATTTGGATCAGAGTAGCGGGTTCATGAATCATTTGATTCAGATCGGGACTTCGGAACGTGAATCATTTGATTTAGCTTGGAGAAGCGGGTTCGCAAATCATTTTATTCAGATCGGGACTTCGCATATCATGAATCATTTGATTTAGATCGGGACTTCAGATCCCGATCATGAATCAACCTGAAGAAGCGGGTTCATGAATCATTTGATTCAGATCGGGACTTCAGATCGCGTTCATGAATCAACCCGAAGAAGCGGGTTCATGAATCATTTGATTCAGATCGGGACTTCACATCGCGTTCGTGAATCAACCCGAAGAAGCGGGTTCGTGAATCATTTGATTCAGATCGGGACTTTGCGTATCACAAATCATTTGATTCAGATCGGGACTTTGGATTGCAAATTATGAATCATTTGATTCAGATCGGAGAAGCGGGTTCGTGAAACATTTTATTCAGATCGGGACTTCGCATATCATGAATCATTTGATTCAGATCGGGGCTTCGAATCGTGATCATGAATCATTTGAATTGGATCGGAGAAGCGAGTTCGTGAATTATTTGATTCAGATCGTGATTTTATGATTCGCGTTTCTAAGTTGTTTTATGACAGCGGTCAAAATGTTTTCCAAATGTTTTAAAAAAACGTTTTATGAATGTTAAGGGAACATTCCATGTAATGATTCTGCAAACACTTGAAATGTTTTCTAAACATAACATTAAACATTTGAAATAAACATTCTGTGAGCAATGTATGTTGTGCTAACGCATTGTTAAAGCCAAGATAACTTTGAATGAACATTCCACATACAATAGAACATTCTATTAATGAGACATCCCTTGAAGAACATTCTGATAATATTCATGGTTCTCTTGGAACATTGTAAGTTCTGAGTACTTTAATATTAAGATTTGCTTCTAATTTCATTTTTCATGTAAGGAATGATTTCTTTATTAAGACATGTTTGATGGACATGATCCAGTTCCTAACAGAGATGCTCAGAGCAGATCTTAACTTTGTAAAAGGTAATGAATCCTGCGGCAATGTGAATATGACATTACTCCAAATATCTTTGAGGTAAGATGTCTCATATCCCTCGTGCATCAACTCACATGAATCTGGAACATGAAGTGATTTTGACATCTTTTTTCGGTGTAAAATGGGCCAGAGCTGTCATTTTAATTACCCACATAATGGACTTATTAAGGGCTTGTATCAGATGTGCTGTTCTACCTGCTCTCAGAGATCTGTGTCTCTCAGTGGATTGTCAGGGGACCGATGTCCTCAGAGACGCTTTTATGAAGCTGTGAGTGTCTGTCATCTGATGTTCTCTCATTCATTTGCACCTGCAGCTCCTGAGGGCTTTCTTCACTGCTGTGTGTTCAGTCCAGCTGGTGAGGACACCTGAACAACAGACTGTCCGCACGAGACCGATGGATACTGATGCATGTCAAACAGGAAACATTTAGTACTATTACATAC
>NC_133370.1:3683290-3734543 GCF_049309525.1 Garra rufa
ATATATATATATATATATATATATATATATATATATATATATATATATATATATATATATATTATTTAATATATAATTAATGGAAAGTGGATCATAAAATTGAACTGTGAAATTGACTATTTTTTTAATTTTTAAATATTTTAAATTTAATTTTAATGTTTTTTTGTAATTAAAAAGATAAGAAAATGTACAATGTTATTTAATATTTTATTTCATTTAATTTGTTTTATCTATATCTGTCTATCTATCTATTTATTTAAAAATATGTTTTTTATTTTAATGTTTGTTTGTTTTTTTTAATTAAAATGTATTTGTTTAAAAAAAAATCTTAAAATTAAGGAAATATAAAATTATGAAAAGGTGAACCAAGACATTGACAAAAGTTAAAATCGAAAAAAATATTCCTCATGTTAAAGTCCTCCACATACTGGATCAGAACTTTAGGTTATAAAAATGTTGTGAGAACACTGTTTCTAAAACATTGAAATGTCCACTTTTCTTTTAACAATATTTAAAGCTTACAAAAACATTGTAACACAATTTTCTTACCCAAAATGCAATATAACATTATTTGAACATTTATTTTGAATATTTAAAAAATGTTAAAATGTACAGAATTCTTAACGTGATTGTATAACATTATTTAAACAGCGATCAAAATTTAAATCAGAAATTTTAGAATTTTTAAAAACATGAATCAGATTTAGAATACAGTTTACAAAAACAATCCTTAGAATGGTCATCAAGAACAAGTAACATAATATGAACATTCTGATAATGTTCAGAATGCTTTCTCTCAATGATATGAGAATATATATCAAATGTTAATAAAGTAATATGATCATTCCATAACTATTACTTTAAGAATATTTAGTCTTAACATTTATATAATTTTGTAAGAACATTGTGAGAACGTTCCATGTTAGCTGGGAAGAATTCTTTCAAATATATCTAAAAAAGTTGTTTCTTGGCAGAATGCAGCTTGTTTACGAACGTGTTTAAGAATACAGTGCGAGATATTTCAGTCCCTCCATACATGTCACATGATCGTGTGTAGACGGGAAACATGAATGTGAAAATGCTTTCCTGGTCCACACCGTTGGGCTTTGGGTCTCGCAGGCTTTGACCCAGATCACAGCAGGTCACAGACAAGGACGCTATGCAATATATATACTGAAATCAGGTTGCAAAGCTGAACAAAATTACTTTTTTAGGGTCATTGCATGTGCATTCATTCTGTATTGTGATGTTTATAATGTTTCTTTATAGTTCAGTGCTCAGAATGAATGAACATCTCTCTGTATGACACCCTGTTGCTTTTATCTGATGAGAGGGTTTCCTCCTGAAGTAAATCTGTGTGAATCACAGCCTAAATTTTACTGCAGCTCAGTTTTATAAAGGAATTATAGAGTCAAAAACATGTGAAAGACAATATGATGCAAAACCTCATGTATTCCAGCATAAGACAGGAAGGTTTTTGCTGCTGCTGCATGGTGTATTTTTGGTCATTCTGTTGGGAAAAAAGATGCAATAAAAATGACAGCTGACATGCAAGCAGTGCTGTCCTCCGAACTCATGCAGAAATGCTCACGCTGCAGATATAAGCAGGAAATATAAGAATACAATCTAATACAAGATATTAACTATACAGTTGAGTTCAGGTTTCAGAATCTGCAATATATGAATTATTTTACCAAAATAAGAGGGATCATACAAAATGTATGTTATTGTTTATTTAGTACTGACCTGAATAAGATATTTCACATAAAAGAAGTTTCATGACCCTGTTCAAAAGTTTACATACACTTGATTTTTAATACTGTGTTACGTGAATGATCCACAGATGTGTTTTTTGTTTAGTGATAGTTGTTTATGAGTCCCTTGTTTGTCCTGAACAGTTAAACTGCCTGCTGTTCTTCAGAAAAGTCCTTCAGTTCCCACAAATTCTTTGGTTTTCCAGCATTTTTGTGTATTTGAACCCTTTCCAACAATGACTGTATGATTTTGAGATCCATCTTTTCACACTGAGGACAACTGAGGGACTCATATGAAACTATTACAGAAGGTTCAAACACTCACTGATGCTCCAGAAGGAAAAACCATGCATTAAGAGCCGGGGGTGAAAACTTTTGAAAAGAATGGGGATGTGTACATTTTTCTTATTTTGTCTAAATATCATTTTTTTTTTTATTTAGTACTGCCCTTCAGAGGCTAAATAGGATAGTTATAAGTGGACTTCTATGGTGCCCACGAGTTTTGCATTTTAAATGCAGCTTCAAGAGGCTCTAAATGATCCCAGACGAGGAAGAAAGTGTCTTATCCAGTGAAACGATGGGTGTTTGAATCTCTATTCTTTAAAGATTAATCAGCTCTAGTATATTGGTTGATCGCTTGTGTTACATAAAAAAAAAATGCCTAAAACTGATGCAGTAGCCTAGATTTAAAGCAGGTGCTGTTCAGGTCGCTGTCTTTATTTTTCTGCCATGGGGTGAGAACGTAATTATTACGAAAATGATTATTTATTTTTTGATAATTATTATTTTATTTCAGTTAGTTTTTCAATAAAAGTTGTTAGTTTCATTTCGTTCTAGTTTTTCATTTATTTTTACGTTTTTGTTTTATTTCAGTTTACGAAAATGTTTTCTGATCAATAGTTTTAGTCTTAGTTTTCGTTTACGAAAATAACCTTGGTTTGTGGAGGGGTGCCCTTTTTTCAGTTTCAGCACATGCCCCTCAAAAGGTCTGTGCACGGCCCTGCCCCAAAGAACCTTTCAGTCAACAGTTCTTAAAAGAACCATTTTGAAGAACATTTTAAAAATCTAAAGAACGTTTTCTGCATTGGAAGATTCCATGAATGTTCAAGGTTCAATGCCAATGAAGAACCTTTATTTTTAAGAGTGTAGAATGGGAAAAATACTTTGGAACCAATGGCTACATTGAGGGTGAACCACCAGAATTTTATCTTTTGGGTGAACCGTTTGTTTAATTCAATGTGTTATTTGTCATTTTCAGTGTGTCAGCACAAATGCATGTTAATTAGAGATTAATTTGTTCTATATTCATTTTTTATTTATTTTATTATCATTTTTATTTATTCAATCGGCTCCAAACGATCCCAGCTGAGGAAGAAAGGTCTTATCTAGCGAAACTATTGGTTATTTTCTAAAAAAAAAAAAATAAAAAAAAAAAATAAAGTTACAATTTTGGACATAGATTAAAGGAGTGGTTCACTTTCAAAACAAAAATGTACAGATAATGTAGTCACCCCCTTGTCATCCAAGATGTTCATGTCTTTCTTTCTTCAGTCGTAAGGAAATTATGTTTTTTGAGGAAAACGTTTCAGGATTTCTCTCCATATAATGGAAGTTTGAACTTCCAAAATGCCATTCACCATTTGAAGCAAAAGCACTTACTGGAGTACAACATAGCTGTAAAAGCATGTTCTTTTCTTTTATTTGCACCAATAAAGTCGTGCAGTTTTGAAGTATTTTGTCTAGCGTCAATTATATCGTCAGTTATATCGTTATCGCAAATTTTGCTATTTATATCGTGATAAAATTTTTTGACCATATCGCCCTGCCCTATTCACCACTGTTCCATGTTTTGGCCGTTTGTGGGTAATAGCTCTCACTGTGGTTCGCTGGAGTCCCAAAGCTTTAGAAATGGCTTTATAACCTTTTCCAGAATGATAGATCTCAACGACTTTCTTTCTCATTTGTTCCTGAATTTCTTTGGATCTCAACATGATGTGTAGCTTTTGAGGATCTTTTGGTCTACTTCACTTTGTCAGGCAGGTCCTATTTAAGTGATTTCGAACAGGTGTGGCAGTAATCAGGCCTGGGTGTGGCTAGAGAAACTGAACTCAGGTGTGATAAACCACAGTTATGTTTTAACACTTTTTCACACAGGGCCATGTGGGTTTGGATTTTTTTCCCCTTCATTAATCATTAAATCATTAAGGGGGCCAACACTTCACTCCACTGTATCTAAACATCCTTAAAATAAGATTGACATGTTTTCAAACAATATGATTTCTGACAAAAGGCTAGCAAAGAACTGGGCAAGTTGTCACTTGCTTTATGCATGTATTTTTATGCATATCATTATTTGCATTTAGCTGAAAAATAAGAGTTACATATTTTGTATGATAGGCCTACATTTTTAAACTGCAGTGTAAAAAAAGTCGCATTAGCAATTAAAGAAAAATTAAGCAAAATATGGTCAGGTTTATCAGTTTTACTGGTAGTCCATTCTATGAGGAGTTTGTGGGTATAATATGCTACAGTTTACTTTATTTTGCTATCCTCAATTACATAAACGAACTATAGTGTCCTGCACGCACTAGTAAACACATATGTGACCCTGGACCACAAAACCAGTCATACGGTAAAATTTTACAAAACTGAGATGTATACGTCATATGAAAGCTCAATAAATAAGCTTTCTATTGATGTATGGTTTGTTAGGATAGGACAATATTTGGCCGAAATACAACTATTTGAAAATCTGTAATCTAAGGGTGCAAAAAAATCAAAATGCTGAGAAAATCACCTTTAAAGTTCTCCAAATTAAGTTCTTAACAATGCATATTACTAATCAAAAATTACATTTTGATATTTATAGTTGGAATTTTACCAAAAATCTTCATGGAACATGATCTTTACTTAATTTCCTAATGATTTTTGATATAAAAGAAAAATCAATAATTTTGACCCATACAATGTAATTTTGGCTATTGCTACAAATATACCCCAGAGACTTAAGACTGGTTTTGTGGTCCAGGGTCACATATCAAAAATTATATCTGATGTCTGAATCATTTTTGGTTTGTCTGTAAGAGCTTTCTAAAGGGAATGCCAAAGACTGTACCACAGCTAACAAAAATGTTTTAAAAATGTTTTGCATTCCCAATAAGTTATGGAAACGTTACTTATAATAGCTGGACGCCATTGAAACCAGAAGCCAGACCCATAAAATTTACAAAAGGCTGGATAAGAACGTTCCATAAACATTATTTTAATGATTCGTCCAAACATTTACACAACCTTTAAAAAAGTGGGACCGGGCTGAGAGTCTATTCCTCACAGCCTCGTTTTCATTCATGTTGAATGGCGTCTAAGCTGATTAAGATTTGCCGTTAGATTTGATTAGTTGTATAAAGGCAGACGGGACTGGGGTCAGCTGTATCTCAGAGCCCTGGGTGTTTCACTCTGAGCTAAAAATACTTTATGACAGCAGATCCTTTGTGTTTTTCCATATGACCGCAGCACATTCACAGCTGCTCCCAAAGGAAAACTCACACAATACCTGAATTATTGCTCAGGAATCAAATCAGACAGGCGGAGATTCATCACCGGAGAGCAAACCCTAGACAATTATCATGAATGAAAACACCTTACTGTAAGCTGTACCAGTGTTATAGTCATTTATAGACAGATTTTAGATTACAGTTAGTTTACAATCGAATGCAAAGATTGTTTCGTCTATATATAATTTAACTTAAAAAAGCAAGTATGAAAATTTCTATGTTTACAGTAATATGTGACCCTGGACCACAAAACCAGTCTTAAGTAGCAAACATTGTATGGGTCAAAATTATCCATTTTTCTTTCATGCCAATCATGTTCTATGAACATATTTTGTAAATTTCCTACCATAAATACAAAAGTTTGGACACACTTGATTTATTTTATTATTATTATTATTTTTTTTTTTAGTCAAATATTAATTATTTTAAAAAACAATTCAATGTATTTTTTTATTTTTATTTTTATTTATTTTATTATATTTGGTTTGATTTGATTTACAGAATATAAATTCTCAGTTGTTTTTTTTTAAGAAAAACAGTCATTCCTTGGCACAATTTGTATTTGAAAATAAAATAAAATAAAATATATTGTATTGTTGTTGTTTTTTTTTACATAATTAACATTCGACTAAAAATAAATAAATAAATAAAACATTAAGTCAAGTGTGTCCAAACTTTTGACTGGTAGTGTATATCAAAACGTCATTTCTGATTAGTAATATGCATTGCTAATAACTTTATTTGGACAATTTTAAAGGTGATTTTCTCAATATTTAGATTTTTTTGCACCCTTCGATTCCAGATTTTCTCAATTTCAAAACCCTTTTATGACTGGTTTGTGCTATATCTATATTCCTTCCTTTATACAGCCTACCTTTTGTATTTTGTCTTGATTTCCAGTAAAAATATCTAAACATCTTTAAAACAAGACTGACATATTTTCAGACAATAATAGGCTAGTAAAGGACGGGGCAAGTTGTCATTTGCGTTATGCATGTATTTTTATGCAAATCATTATTTGCAGTTAGCCAAAAAATAAGAGTTACATATTTTGTATGATTTTTTTCAAATTTGATAACATTTTAAAAACAAATATTTACAGATTTAGAGGCAACAGGCATTTTTCCCAAATCATTTACAAAATCCATCAAGATATTTTCTCAATATATTTAGTTGTGTCTCAGCCAAATATTGTCCTAACAAACTATACATCAATGGATTTTTTATTTATTTATTCAGCTTTCAGATAAAGTATAAATCTCAAGAATTTCAAGAAATTGACCCTTATGACTGGTTTTGTGTTCCAGGGTCACATATATTTGTTTAACAAAATACTTCTAGAGACCTTCACTTCAAAAAAAAAATCTATATTCCTACTTTTTTGTGTGTATTTTGTGACGTTTTCCAGTAAAAAAATATCTAAACATCATTAAAACAACATTTCCATGTTTTCAGACAATATGATATCTTACAATTGTAAAGACCGGGGCAAGTTGTCACATGTTTTATGCGTGTATTTTTATGCATAAGCCTATCATTACTTACAATTAGCCGAAAATAACAGTTCTATATTTTATACGATACCTTTTCCATTTTAAATAACCGTTTTACTTGGATATTTACAGATACAGCTGTGATTGAAGATTATTTTTCCCCTTTAGAAGCTATAGGCATTTTCTCCCAAATCATTGTCAATAATCAAAAGGTTTCCGTCGTGACAACTTACCCCATAGTGAAACAACCCCTGGGAAATGTTTAAAAGGTTTCACTGCGTGACTTTACAGAAGTTTGCTTTAAAACATTAACTCAACAGAAATATTCACTCGAGTAAAAGTGTGACAACTAGCCCCGGATACATGCACTCATAATCGCCTGCGCGCTCAAGCAGCCAATCGCACGCGAGCGCGTGAGGGATGATAGTGAGCGCGCGCGGGAGAGCTGCCAGACCTGCACGCGCTCTGGACCATCAACATGGGTATGTTATGTTTTCATTTATTAAACTTAGTTTTTGATTAGATTTCAAAGCTTTCAATAGTTTAAAGTATCATTAAAACTGTTCGACTAATTTATCTGCCAATAAATGAGGAATATTATAGCCTACATGCGTGATTTGTCGATTTATAAAGTCGATTTCATCGTAAACAAAAGATAATTGATAACACTTGTGGACGCCTGTATGTAAATGCATTGTAAAGATATTGTAGATATCTTCAGCTTATAGTCAGCTCCCAAATACTCTGTAAGGATCCCTAATACATTTGGAAGTTGACAACAGAATATAATAATTAGCCAGTTCATAGTGAACTGTATTGACTATAAATGTTCTGTTTATTGTGTTTATTGTCATATATTTTTATCCAGAGGTGCTCCAGTCAAGTACATAGACAGTAAACAATGATTTATAAATAGTTTGTGAGTGGATCGATCAGCTCTGCTATTGATCGGTGTCTATTTCTGCACAGGCAGGATTTCCTGCAACTATAACAACCTTTATAACATTTATTTTGGATGGTTTACACATATTTGATATGATAAAAGTTATTTGTAGATGGAAAATTATTATAAAATATTATATCAAATTATTATACCTCAGTTTTTTCCTAGGAACCCACGAACATGTTTTTTTTTTCTGAAACTGCTTTTTACATTCATGATGATCACCATTAGGCTATTAAGTAAACATCATTTAGATATTTTGTAAATTTCCTACCATAAATATATCAAAACATAATTTTTAATTATGCATTGCTAAGAACTTCTTTAGGCAATTTTCTCAATATTTAGATATTTTTGCAGCCTCAGATTCCAGATTTTCTAATAGTTGTCTCATTCAAATTTAATGAAACTTTTAAAATGGAATGCACAAAATTAGTAGAAAACAGATTCACAGAATTTAATCAAAATAAAACTGAATTTGAGAAAAATAATAAAACATATTTTATAGGGCTGCAAAATTTTTGTTCAACTTTTGAGAAATTGCCGTTAAATCGTGTAGGTTTCATGATTTCAATTAATTAGACATGCTTTTTGATTAATATTTTTTAATATAACCATTAAAATAGAGTATAGAAAAATTCAAAACGGGAAAACGGAATCCGGAAAAATTAAAATGAATTTGGAAAAAATCAAACGAAATTTGACCTTAAGTTTGTTTCTTGCATCTATGTTCTTATTATTAATAAAAATATTATTAAAACAATATTTAAGGAATATTTACCAGAAAATGATTTACCAGAATTTATTTACAAGAAAACTGTAAATACATAAGACAGTATTTCTGAAAAAAGTAATAAATAATAAATAATCCTTTATAAAATCTAATAAATCTTAAGTTTAAAATTAATTAGACATGCTTTTTGATGAATGTTATTTTTTAATGTAACCACTAAAATAGAGTCTAGAAAAATTAAAAACGGGAAAAACGGAATTTTTGTTTCTCAAAAATTCGGAAAAACGAAAAATTTGTTAATTTGGAAAAAATAAAACAACATTCATAGGGCCCTATTTATTTCATTTGCGTCTTTGTTTTATTGTATTTGACCTACAGTTTGTTACTTGCATCTATGTTCTTATTATTAATAAAAATATTATTAAAACAATATTTATGGAATATTTACCAGAATTTTTTTTTACCAGAATTTATTTACAAGAATAAATACACAAGACAAAACAATTTTTACATTTCAATTTCAATTAATTAGACATGCTTTTTGATGAATATTATTTTTTTTATGTAACCATTAAAATTCCAAACGGGAAAAATGGAATTTTAATGAATTTGGAAAAATCAAACTGAATTTTTGGGATAAAACTAATTTCATAGGACCCTATTTATTTCATGTGCATCTTTGTTTTATTGTATTTGACCTTCAGTTTGTTACTTACATCTATGTTCTTATTATTAATAAAAAAAATATTAAAACATTATTTAAGGAATATTTACCAGAATTTATTTACAAGAAAATTGTAAATACACAAGACAAAAAAAAAAAAAAAAAAAATGGAAAATCAAATTAATCTTTATAAATTGATTTATTGGTAGACATTTGATTATTACAATTGAACGAAACTATATAAATGGAATGCAGAAAACTATTAGAAAAGAAAATTCACAGAATTTGATCAAAATAAAACTAAATTTAAGAAAAATAATAAAACATTTTATAGAGCCTTAAAATGTAATTTTTGTTAAACTTTTAAGAAATTGCTGTTAAATCTTGTACCATTCATGATTTTGTAATATAACTATTAAAATAGTCTAGAAAAATTCAAAACAGGAAAAACGGAATCCAGAAAAATAAAAAAGAAACAATTAATTAATTTGGAAAAAATAAAACATATTTATTTATTTATTTTTCATATTTAATATTTGTGTCTTTGTTTTATTGTATTTTTTCCTTTAGTTTGTTACTTGCATATATGATTATTATTATTAAAAATAAATAAATATAATAATAATAAAATATCAAAAATGACTATATCATGCATGATATAAATTGTAATTGTAAAATAAAATGACTTTATCATAAAATAACATTTGGCTTTTTCCTTTTAGCTCTTATCGAAGTTGCAAAGATCTCTCTTTTTATTATTTTATTCTTTTTTAAAGGGGGATGAAATGCTTTTTTTAATAGAAAAAAATAACTATATAACCATTTGGATCATCTATTATTCATTTACTTTACCTGTCGTTCTCTGTTTTTGTTTAGTAGTAGTCTCAACAAGATATTTAAGTCGTCTCGTATCCGATTCAAAATTATCTTATAGTATCCTGTTATATAAATCCTCTCTTGAGGCTGTTTGATAACCAAAGCAGAGTTTAGTGTATCTGACCTATTCTTTCCTTATTTGTATATATAGCTGCCCTTTGACCCGCCCTTAACCCTTTAGTTATTATTAACTCAGCTGTCTTTGGGACAGGAATCATCTGTCAGCACACGCATCCCGTCCTAATAAAGTCAGACGGAGTCAGAGCCCGTAAACCCTGGGAAAACCATCCCATCAAAGTGCTGACCTGTCCACCAGGCCTTGAAATAAAGTTTAACTAGAACAGTGGTTCACTGTTATACAAGCTTTGCGTTTTAATATTCCTGACGGATCTGCTCTTCTCACGCCGTGCCGAAGAGGTGACCTGATTTATTTCTCTTTTATGTGGCCGTTATTGATCCGCAATGTTTTGAGATCCCGATCGACCCAGATTTACGTCTTTCTCTTTATTCACAGAGCGGCGTTTCCTGTCACGTTCCTGCTGGAAATAGAGGCTTTTCTCTGTCGGAGCTTTCAGCAATTATCTCGGACACCTGAATATGAAGCTGCGAGTGCAATTAGCCAGAGAAGAGCGTGTCACAGCATGTTTACCGTCCATATAAACAGCAGCGCAAGGTCTGTCTGAGCTCATTGAAGATGTGGATGGAGTTTGCATATTGTTGAGATTTGAGCTTGAATGGAGATCCTGTTGCATCGTTCTGATTTCTCATTGCATGTACTTGTGAGGTAAAGTAACTGCTTATAATACATCATTCTAGAGGAAATGTTACTGCTCTTTTAATGCAAAAGACTTTGTTTTATTTAAGTCAAGTTTGTCTAAATAAAATGAGTCGATAGTTGTCATACAGTAAGGTTATAGTGCTCAGATTATTGGATGAAAAATTAGTTTAATGTTTTTTTTAATATATTTATTAATTTTATTAATTGTATAATGGTTTTAAATGAATTTAATATTTCAGTTTTGAGTTATTTTTGTACACCATGTTAAACTAAAATAAATAATTTGTAAGTTTATTTAATAAAGAATAAATAAATTTAACAAAAATATTTATTATTTTATATTTGAATATAATATTTTTACAATATTTTCATTTTTTATTTTATTTGAGTTAATTTGTATTATATTTTAAATAATGACAATTGTATAATGGTTTTAAATGAATTTAATATTTCAGTTTTGAGTTATTTTAGTACACCATGTTAAACTAAAATAAATAATTTGAGCTTTTTTTGTTGTATTTTATTTCAGTTAAATTAGATTTTAATTAATTAGATTTTTTTACAGTTTTAAAATGAATTAAATATTTCAGTTTTAGTTATTTTAGTACATTAGGTTAAACTAAATTAAATGTAATTTATTTATTTTTTTATTTAAGTTAATTTAATAAAGAATAAATAAATTTAACAAAAATATTTATTATTTTATATTTGAATATAATATTTTTACAATATTTTCATTTTTTATTTTATTTGAGCTAATTTGTATTATATTTTAAATAATGACAATTGTATAATGGTTTTAAATGAATTTAATATTTCAGTTTTCAGTCATTTTAGTACACCATGTTAAACTAAAAGAAATAATTTGAGCTTTTTTGTTGTATTTTATTTCAGTTAAATTTGATTTTAAGTAATTACATTTTTTTACAGTTTTAAAATGAATTAAATTTTTCCGTTTTAGTTATTTTAGTACATTAGGTTAAACTAAATGAAATGTAATTTATTTTATTTTTTTATTTAAGTGTATTTAATAAAGAATAAATAAATTTAACAAAAATATTTATTATTTTATATTTAAATGTAATATTTTTACAATATTTTCATTTTTTATTTTATTTGAGTTAATTTGTATTATATTTTAAATAATGACAATTGTATAATGGTTTTAAATGAATTTAATATTTCAGTTTTGAGTTATTTTAGTACACCATGTTAAACTAAAATAAATAATTTGAGCTTTTTTTGTTGTATTTTATTTCAGTTAAATTAGATTTTAATTAATTAGATTTTTTTACAGTTTTAAAATGAATTAAATATTTCAGTTTTAGTTATTTTAGTACATTAGGTTAAACTAAATTAAATGTAATTTATTTATTTTTTTATTTAAGTTAATTTAATAAAGAATAAATAAATTTAACAAAAATATTTATTATTTTATATTTGAATATAATATTTTTACAATATTTTCATTTTTTATTTTATTTGAGCTAATTTGTATTATATTTTAAATAATGACAATTGTATAATGGTTTTAAATGAATTTAATATTTCAGTTTTCAGTCATTTTAGTACACCATGTTAAACTAAAAGAAATAATTTGAGCTTTTTTGTTGTATTTTATTTCAGTTAAATTTGATTTTAAGTAATTAAATTTTTTTACAGTTTTAAAATGAATTAAATTTTTCCGTTTTAGTTATTTTAGTACATTAGGTTAAACTAAATGAAATGTAATTTATTTTATTTTTTTATTTAAGTGTATTTAATAAAGAATAAATAAATTTAACAAAAATATTTATTATTTTATATTTAAATGTAATATTTTTACAATATTTTCATTTTTTATTTTATTTGAGTTAATTTGTATTATATTTTAAATAATGACAATTGTATAATGGTTTTAAATGAATTTAATATTTCAGTTTTGAGTTATTTTCGTACACCATGTTAAACTAAAATAAATAATTTGTAAGTTTATTTAATAAAGAATAAATAAATTTAACAAAAATATTTATTATTTTATATTTGAATATAATATTTTTACAATATTTTCATTTTTTATTTTATTTGAGTTAATTTGTATTATATTTTAAATAATGACAATTGTATAATGGTTTTAAATGAATTTAATATTTCAGTTTTGAGTTATTTTTGTACACCATGTTAAACTAAAATAAATAATTTGAGCTTTTTTTGTTGTATTTTATTTCAGTTAAATTAGATTTTAATTAATTAGATTTTTTTACAGTTTTAAAATGAATTAAATATTTCAGTTTTAGTTATTTTAGTACATTAGGTTAAACTAAATTAAATGTAATTTATTTATTTTTTTATTTAAGTTAATTTAATAAAGAATAAATAAATTTAACAAAAATATTTATTATTTTATATTTGAATATAATATTTTTACAATATTTTCATTTTTTATTTTATTTGAGCTAATTTGTATTATATTTTAAATAATGACAATTGTATAATGGTTTTAAATGAATTTAATATTTCAGTTTTCAGTCATTTTAGTACACCATGTTAAACTAAAAGAAATAATTTGAGCTTTTTTGTTGTATTTTATTTCAGTTAAATTTGATTTTAAGTAATTAAATTTTTTTACAGTTTTAAAATGAATTAAATTTTTCCGTTTTAGTTATTTTAGTACATTAGGTTAAACTAAATGAAATGTAATTTATTTTATTTTTTTATTTAAGTGTATTTAATAAAGAATAAATAAATTTAACAAAAATATTTATTATTTTATATTTAAATGTAATATTTTTACAATATTTTCATTTTTTATTTTATTTGAGTTAATTTGTATTATATTTTAAATAATGACAATTGTATAATGTTTTTAAATGAATTTAATATTTCAGTTTTGAGTTATTTTCGTACACCATGTTAAACTAAAATAAATAATTTGAGCTTTTTATTGTATTTTATTTCAGTTAAATTTGATTTTAAGTAATTAAATTTTTTTACAGTTTTAAAATTAATTAAATATCCGTTTTAGTTATTTTAGTACATTAGGTTAAACTAAATGAAATGTAATTTTTTTATTATTTAAGTTTATTTAATAAAGAATAAATAAATTTAACAAAAATATTTATTATTTTATATTTGAATGTAATATTTTTACAATATTTTCATTTATTTTATTTTAGTTAAATTGTATTATATTTTAAATAATGACAATTGTATAATGGTTTTAAATGAATTTAATATTTCAGTTTTCAGTTATTTTAGTACACCATGTTAAACTAAAAGAAATAATTTGAGCTTTTTTATTGTATTTTATTTCAGTTAAATTTGATTTTAAGTAATTACATTTTTTTTACAGTTTTAAAATGAATTAAATATTTCCGTTTTTGTTATTTTAGTACATTAGGTTAAACTAAATGAAATGTAATTTATTTATTTTTTTTATTTAAGTTTATTTAATAAAGAATAAATAAATTTAACAAAAATATTTATTATTTTATATTTGAATGTAATACTTTTACAATATTTTCATTTTTTATTTTATTTTAGTTAAATTGTATTATATTTTAAATAATGACAATTGTATAATGGTTTTAAATGAATTTAATATTTCAGTTTTCAGTTATTTTAGTACACCATGTTAAACTAAAAGAAATAATTTGAGCTTTTTTATTGTATTTTATTTCAGTTAAATTTGACTTTAAGTAATTAAATTTTTTTACAGTTTTACAATGAATTAAATATTTCAATTTAAATATTTAAAAATAATTTTAAGCTTTTTTATTTTTATTTTATTTCAGTTAAACTAAATTTTTACAGTTTTATAATGAATTATTTCAGTTTTAGTTATTTTAGTTCATCAAGTTAAACTAAATGAAATTAGAAATGTTGCTTTTGCAACTAGCTGAAATAAAATAAGTTTAATGTTTTTTTTATATTTTATTAAATTTTTTATTCCAGTGACATTTAGTTTTATTTTAGAGTTAAATTAATTTAAATAAAAATAAATTAGTAATCCTAACTTGGCAATTAGCTGATTTAAAAAAAAAAAAAAGTTTAACATTTTTAAATTTTATTGTTATATTTTTTATATTTTAGTACACAAGGTTAAACAAAAAAAAAATTAAGCTTTTCATTTTTATTTTATTTCAGTTAAATTACATTTTTACAGTTTTAAAATGAATTACTTCAGTTTTAGTTATTAGTTCATCAAGTTAAACTAAATGAAATTAGAAATGCTGCATTTGCAACTAGCTGAAATAAAATTTAGTTTTATGTTTTTAAAGTTTAATGTTTTTTTTATATTTTAATTTATTTTATTCCAGTAACATTTAGTTTTATTTTAAAGTTAAATTAATTTAAATAAAAATAAATTAGAAATCCTAACTTGGCAACTAGCTGAAATAAAGTAAGTTTAATGTTTTTAAGTCTTATTGTTATATTTTTTATATTTTAGTACACCAGGTTAATCGAAAAGAAATAATTTATTTTAATTTATTATTTAATTAATTTTATTTTATAGTTAAAATGAATTATTTCAGTTCAGTTATTTTGAAATAAAATAAGTTTAAGGTTTGTAATGATATTTTTCTTTATGATTTTAGTTTCAATAAAGTATAATAACCCTGTCAGGACAAACAAATGAGAAGCATGAGGTGTCTCAGTTTGCTCTCCATTTAAACTCATTGTCATGTAAGAGAAACAATTGAGCTCTTTCTCATGTGATTTTTCATCCCATGGGATCCTCCCTTCCTCAGAACCTGGACTCGTTTCATCTTAAACTGAGAAGATGAGTGAAAGCCCTCTGATGGAGTACGAGCTGCCATCTCTGGCTCCCGTCTCGGGCCCCGGGGCCACGGCGGGGCTCCTGCTGGCTCCGGACACCGAGCAGATCACAGCGCTTTGTTTCGTGGGACTCCTGCTGCTGTTTTTGGTGTTTCTGCTGGTGCGCTGCTTCCGGATTCTTCTGGACCCCTACAGCAGCATGCCGTCCTCATCGTGGACTGATCATAAAGACGGTCTGGAGAGGGGACAGTTCGATTATGCGCTGGTCTGACAGAACAATTACAAAACCGTATGTTCGACTGAGAGCTGGAAGAAGTACAACAATCTAACAAAACTGGTCAAAAACATATTTAACCTCCAACAAAAAGGTGAATTATTTTATTATAATAATAAAATTACTAGAATGCACAAAATAATGTTTTAATTCAATTATTAAATATATATCTGACAGTTTTGACCTAATTTATGCTAACAATTTTTTTTAGTAATTTCCTTTATTTTGCTTACTTTTTTTTGCATTGTTTTTCTTTCAGTTTTAGTATCCATTAAGTCAAATAAAATGTTGTCTTTGGCAACTAGCTTAAATACAATAAGCTTAATTTTCAATATTTTATTTTATTTCAGTTAAAATTTAATTTTAAATAATGACAATTTTATAATGAATAGATATATAATATCTATTATTTTATTCATATTTACTATTATATTTATTATTTTATTGTATTAAATATTTAACTTAAGAAATATTAAATACATTTAATAAAATATTTTATTTATTCATTTTTATTTTAATATATTTTTCAATATTTTCATAACATTTCTGCCCCAGAATGTTCATTACTGGAGTGCACAAAATAATGTTTTAATTGAGTTATCAAACAGTTATGACTTAATGTATGCAAAAAAATATATATATATTTTAATAATTTGTTTAAATTTGCTTAATGAACTACTGAAAATAGGGCTCAATGTCTTTTTTTTTTGCCATTTTTTTCTTTGCATTTTTTGCATTTTTTTTTTTCTTTCAGTTTTAGTTTTAATACATTAAGTTAAATAAAATGCCTTGGCAACTAGCTTAAATAAAATAAGTTAAATGTTTTTTTTTATTATTTCAGTTACATTTTATTTCATTTTAAATAATGACAATTTCCAAATAATGGTTTTAAAATAAATATAATATCTATTATTATATTGGTATTAAGATCTACTATTATATGTATTATTTTATTTAGTATTTTATTAAATGTATTTAAAAAATGTTAAATTATTTAATAAAAATATTTTACTTATTATTTTTTAATTTTAATATAATACTTTTCACTATTTTCATAAAATGTTTGCCCCAAAATGTTCATTACTGGAATGTACAAATGTTTTACAAATAAATTGTTAAATATATATCTGACAGTTTTGACCTAATGTATGCAAAAATAAATAAAAATATTTTAGTAATTTTCTTTTTGCATTTTTTTTTTCTTTCATTTTTAGTTTTGGCGACTAGCTTAAATAAAATACGTTTAATTTTTTATTTTATTTCAGTTAAATTTTGTTTCATTTTAAATAATGACAATTTTAAAATAATGGTTTTAATATAGATATATATATTATATAATAAATATTAAATAAAATACTAGATATAATATTAATATTAATATCTACTATTATATATTATTTTACTTAATATTTAGTTAAATGTGTTTAATAAATATTAAATTAATTTAATACAAATATTTTATTTTTTAATTTTAATATAATATTATGCACAAAATAATGTTTGTTTTTAGTATTTGGCTTTATTTTGCTTAATGGACTACTGAAAATATGGTTCAATTTTTATTTTTATTTTTTGCCAATATGCAATTTTTTAATTTGTTTTTGAGATGAAAATATGACCTAGACTTCTGGCTGAGATTTAACCACAAAACTGCTGGTACTTCAGTCAATTATGAGAGTCATGCATAATTAATGTTGCGACAGATTTTTACAAACTTTTTTATTGTGATTGCATTTCTAATGATCTTTACTGTGCATGTGAACTGGTGAGTGGTATTTATTAATATTATTATTATGAAATGTTTTGCATTATGCTGTTATGCGTTGTCCACTTTATCTGGAGCAAATGTGCCTTGATTTATTTTTGTATCAGAAACTCTAGTCTGTATTGATTCTGTGGTGTCTGCGTCAGTTTGGGATCAGCGGCTGCGTTTTTCATCTTGAAAGGGCAAAACTGTGTCCAAACAGGGATTTCTCTGCAAATGTTTCTTACTCTGAATTGGTTTTTAGCAACAAAATATTTGCTCAATAAATGACCTTTTCTCTCAGCTGTGATATGTTGGCTGGTTTTGTCTTTCACGGTTAGTCAGGCACATCTCTGGGCAACACACATAAGACACAGAGTCCCTCACCGTCACCAGTGTTTATTCATTTGTCAAAAACAACAGCCTAATGCTGATATTTCAGAGTAACACCATCCCAGATTACAACCAACATTCTCTGAATGTTCTCTCAACGTTATCAACAAGCATTACAGTAACATTTGATGGTTCTGGCTTCCGTTTTTATTCAAACTCGAAACTGTCAAAATTCAAATTCAAAAACTCCCGGAATCCTTTGACACTCAATTAAGCTTCCACTCTGATATCTCACTAGCCAAGCCTAGCAACTAGAAACATGTTAGCAACAATGCTAGCAATTTGCTAATCATGATAACAGCATGCTAGTAACTTGTTAAATCATGCTTGCAACATGCTAATCATGTTGGAATCATGCTAGTAACTTGCTAACCATGCTAACAACATGCTAGTAACATGCTAATCATGCTAACAACATGCTGATCATGCTAGCAACTTGTTAATCATGTTAGCAACATGTTAATCATAGTAGAATAATGCTAACATCACGTTAGTAACTTGCTAGTCATGCTAACATCATGTTAATAACTTTCTAATCATGCTAGCAACATGTAAAACATACTAGAATCATGCTAGTAACTTGATAAATCATGTTAGCAACATGCTAATCATGTTGGAATCATGCTAGTAACTTGCTAATCATGCTAACAACATGCTAGTAACATGCTAATCATGCTAACAACATGCTGATCATGCTAGCAACTTGTTAATCATGTTAGCAACATGTTAATCATACTAGAGTCATGCAAACATCATGCGAGTAACTTGTTAATCATGCTAGCAAAATGCTAATCATACTAGAATAATGCTAACATCACGTTAGTAACTTGCTAGTCATGATAACATCATGTTAGTAACTTTCTAATCATGCTAGCAACATACATAAAACATAAAACATACTAGAATCATGCTAGTAACTTGCTAAATCATGTTAGCAACATGCTAATCATGTTAGAATCATGCTAGTAACTTGCTAATCATACTAACAACATGCTAGCAACATGCTAATCATGGTAACATCATACTAATAACTTGTTAATAATGCTAACATCATGCTAGTAACTTGCTAACCATGCCAGCAACATGCTAATCATGGTAACATGTTATAAACTTATATTAATCATGTTAACAGCATGCTAGTTACTTGCTAACCATACCAGCAACATGCTAATCATGGTAAAATCATGATAGTAACTTGCTAATCATGCTAACAACATGCTAATCATGTTAACATGTTAGTAACTTGCTAATTATACTAGCAACATGCTAGTAATTTGTTAATCATTCTAGAAACATTCTAGCAACACGTTAGAAACATGCTAATCAAGCTAGAATCATGCTAACAACATGTTAGTAACTTGTTAATCATGCTAGAAATGCTAATAACTTATTAATTATGCCAGAAACATGCTAGTAACTTGCTAATCATGCTAACAACATGCTAATAATGCTAGAAACATGTTAAATTATGTTAGCAACATGTTTATCATGTTAACAACTTGGTATGCTAGCAACATGCTAGTAATTTGTTAATCATGCTAGAAACATTCTAGAAACATGTTAGTAACATGCTAATCAAACTAGAATCATGCTAACAACATGTTAGTAACTTGCTAATCATGCTAGCAACATGCTAGTAACTTGTCAATCATGTTAACAAAATGCTAGTAACTTGGTAATCATGCTAGCAAAAAGCTAACAACATGTTAGTAGCTTATTAATCATGTTAGAAACATGTTAGCAACGTGTTAATCATGCAAGAAAAAATACTAGCAACATGTTAATCATGTAAAAACATGTTAATCATGCTAACAACATGCTAGTAACTTGTTAATCATGTTAGAAACATGTTAGCAAAATGCTAATCATCCTAAAAACAGGCTAGCAACTTGCTAATCATTCTATGTATCAACACCTGTCTTTTCTCTCTAAATTTTCAAACTTCAAGCTTTTACCGCTGCTTTAAACTTTCAGGCTAGGCTTTCTTAATCCAACCTAAAGTAAACTTTTTTTATTAAGTTCTTCTGGTTATTTCCCCATAGTGGCTGATGAACCGGAAGACCCGCCCATAGCCTTACTTTTGTTGAAGAATAAGGTGAATAAGAACATTCCAAGAACAGAATGCTTTCTCCTAACATTTATAAAACGTTTAAAAAACGCAATCAATACAAATTCACACTGGTTTGTACAGAAAACATGCTCATCAGAAAGGGTTAAAGGTCAGGCTCAGTTAATTTTCCTCATGTGTGGCTGTAAATGCACCACTGTGCTTTATGTTCAGCCTCTGATTAAGAGACACATCATGCATTGACTGTTTAATTGATTATTGATTATGCTGTGCTGTAAATCCTACAGATATCGACAGCAGCTCTGGGCTGGAAGACGTGCAGCAGCTGTAAACGCAGGTCAGTTTCAGAAACCTCTTCAAAGCAGTGTTATGGAGTGTTAAAATATGAAATATTCAGTTCATTCTTATTTAAACAATCCTGAAGAAACTAATGCCACAGATAGTGTTGATCAAGTACATTTTCTAGGGCTTATAAACTGTATTTCTTCATGTTTTGTATTTGTGACCATGCACCACAAAAGTCTCAAGTATGGGTATCATATGCCAAAAATCATTAGGATATTAAATAAACATGTTCCATGAAGATATTTTGTAAATTTCCTACCATAGATATATCAAAAATTAATTTTTGATTAGTAATATGCATTGCTAAGAACTTAATTTGGACAACTTTAAGGGCAATTTTCACAATACAGTGCCTTGCAAAATTATTCATACCCCTTCATTTTTTTTCCACATTTTGTTATGTTGCTGCCTTATGTTAAACTACTTTAAATAACTTTTTTTCCCCACATCAATCTACACTCCCTACTCCATAATGGCAAAGCAAAAAATAGGTAATAGGTAACTTTTGTGCAAATTTATTAAAAATAAAAAACTGAAAAGATCCCGTTGCATAAGTATTCATACCCTTTTCTGGGACACTCGAAATTTAGCTCAGGAGCATTCATATTGCTTCTAGATGTTACTACACTTGGAGTGGAATTAAACTGTGGCAAATTCATTTGAATGAGTCTGATTTAGAAAGACACACACCTCTCAGAAAAGGTCTAACAGCTGAAAATGCATATCAGAGCAAAAACCTGAGGTCAAGATAACTGCCTGTAGAGCTCAGTGACAGACTTGCGTTAAGGCGATGATCTAGGGAAGAGTTCAGAAAAAAAACTGCTGCATTGAAGGTTGACAGAAGCATTCTCCATAATGGAAGACGATTGGAACAACTAGGACTCTAGAAAATGTCTGCCAGCCCCCATCCAAGCTGACAGAGATGGAGAGGTGAAAAGTTGAGGCAAAGAATGGCAGATAATTGCCAAATGCAGATGTGCAAAGATGGTCACATCAGACCCAAAAAGACTTGAGGCTGTAAAGGTGCTTCAACTATGTACTGAGTTAAGGGTATGAATACTTATGCAATGTACTTACTTCAGTGTTTTATTTTTAGTAAATTTGTCAAATTTGCAAATCTGTTTTTTGCTTTGTCATGATTATGGTGTATGGAGTGTAAACTGATGTGGGGGAAAAACTAATTTAAAGCAGTTTAACATAATGCTGCAACTAAACGTGAAAAAAATGAATGAATACTTTTGCAAGGCACTGTATTTTGATGTTTTTGCACCCTTAGATTCTAGATTTCCAAATAATTGTATCTCAGATGATATATAAATCTCAATTTCAAAGGGTCAGGGTCACATTTAATATTGTTTTAGTTTTATTATCAGCATCACGTTAAGTGCAAAATGGAAAGCAACCAACCCAAGTTTTGTTCTTGCATGACATTTAACAATCCCAAAAATTGCATAGACATGATACAACCAAAATTCAACTTGCAGTTTAATCTAGAGCGTGTACATTTTGTGCACAATATACATCAGTAGGTGTGAGATCCATCAAAATATAAACACACACATAAAATACTGACTGATCCAAGAAATGCAAGCAATTCTGTACCAATTCCTTGCCTTCAAGCGCCATCTACTGGTGAAAATGATTATGAAATCTGAATAAATGTGACCAAATCTATGCAATATAGCTCTTACTATAATATGATATCATTTGCATCTTGAAAATACTATAGAAATTATATTTTTGAACTAAAACGTTTGGAAAAAATCCTACAAATATAATTTGGTCATACTATAAGAACCCAGATAATTTACTATAAATAATATTTATTATGTATCATATGTGACCCTGCACCACAAAACCAGTCTTAAGTATTGTTCTTAAGGGTATATTTGTAGCAGTAGCTAAAAATACATTGCATGGGTCAAAATTATCAATTTTTCTTTTAAAAATCATTAGGATATTAAGTAAAGATCATGTTGCATGAAGATATTTTGTAAATGTCCTACCATAAATATATCAAAAAATAATTTTTGAGTAGTAATATGCATTGCTAAGAACTTCATTTGGACAACTTTAAAGGCGATTTTCTCAGTATTTTGATGTTTTTGCACCCTCAGATTCCAGATTTCCAAATAATTGTACTGACTGATCCAAGAAATGCAAGCAATTCTGTACCAATTCCTTGCCTGGTCAAAATGATTATGAAACCTGAATAAATGTGACTAAATCGATTAAATATAGCTCTTATTACAATATGATATCGTTTGTATCTTAAAAAATTAAATAGAAATTATGTTTTTTAATTAAAACGTTTAGAAAAAAATCATACAAACATCATTTGGTCATACTATAAGTAATGTGTAACTTCATGAATACTAATTTTTTAAAAACATTTCTTATTTAACAAAAAAAAATATATATATAATATATAATATAAAATAATTATAATACAATTTACTATAAATAATATTTATTATATATCATATGTGACCCTGGACCACAAAACCAGTCTTTGTATGGGTCAAAATGATCTATTTTATGGCAAAAATCATTAGGATATTAAGCAGAGATCATGTTCCATGAAGATATTTAGTAAATTTCCCACCGTAAATATATCAAAACTTAATTTTTGATTAGGAATATGCATTGCTAAGAACGTCATTTGGACAACTTTACGGGCGATTTTCTTAATATTTATTTATTTTTTTTTATTTTTTTGCACCCTCAGATTCTAGATTTTTAATTGTTTATTTAGCTTTCGGATTATGTATAAATCTCAGTTTTTAAAAAAAAAATGTACCCTTATGACTGGTTTTGTGGTCCAGGGTCACATATAGTAAATATTAAATATAAAAGTAGTAGTACTTATAATAAAACATTAATATTAACCTAATCTTCCATCCTGATGAAATTCATTATGCCTAACAATAATAATTCATATCCTAACATCCACAGTTATATGCTTCAGTGTATAAGCTTTATATTCTGACAACTGCTGTTAACAACAAAGATGAGAAAAATCATCATAATCAAATAATAATTAACTTTTTATCTTAACTTGTATAAAAGCTCTCCTAAAGGAACAAGTTGTAAGGCTGGATTTGAAGTGGATTTTGGAGAGCCCTAGTAAACATCATGTTCCAGTTCAGCCTCCGTCTCATTAGCGAAAGCTCCAGACACACAAAAGAGTTCAGCTTCACTTCACCAGAACAAAACACAGGAATCTGACAGGAGAGCAGCGAAAACTTTTGAAAATAATGAGGCCTACATTTTTCTTTTTTTGCCTAAATATCATACTTTTTTCCATTTAGTACTGCCCTTCAGAAGCTACAGAAGAAACTTGTTTCCCAGAAGACAAAATAAGTTAAATTTACCCTGATCTTCAAATTCCAAAAGTTTTCACCCCCGGCTCTTAATGCATGGTGTTTCCTTCTGGAGCATCAGTGAGTGTTTGAATCTTCTGTAATAGTTGTATATGAGTCCCTCAGTTGTCCTCAGTGTGAAAAGATGGATCTCAAAATCATACATTCATTGCTGAAATGGGTTTAAATATACAAAAATGCTGGAAAACAGATTTTTTTGGGCAGTTTAACTGTTCAGGACTAACAAACAAAAACACAGTTGTGGATCATTCAGATACAACACAGTATTAAGAATCAAGTGCTTGTGAACTTTTCTCTTGTGGACTATATGTAAAAATCTTTTATGTTAAATATCTTACTCAGGTCAGTACTAAATAAAAAATAACATGCATTTTGTATGATCCCTTTTATTTCGTTAAAATAATTAACATTTTGCAGATTCATGTTTCAGACTTCAACTGTATGTAACTGCACTTTGATAGCGATGAATTTGCAATTTAGTATATTTAAAGAATATTAAGTACTTTTAAATACTTATTTAAGTGTATTTTTGACAGTATTACAAATTGCAATTTTTAAAAAGTGCACTTAAGTGTTAAGAAACTTCTTCATACTAACTTTATTTTAATTAAAAATATAACTTTATTTTAGGGCTTATTTTTAATATTCTAAAAATGTTAAAATACAGTTTTTTTCATGCACCTGTCAAGTATGAGATTTTGGGCATTTTGGTGTTTCATAAAGTGTTTTTTCAGACTAGTGGAAAGAAAACATCCAAAAGACACTGTTTAAGTGTTTCTTTTGTAGCACTTTATCTATTTGTGTCAATAGATTTCAATTACAATCCATATTTTTAAAGGCTGTTTTCTCAAAATGAGTTTTTTCTTCTACACTGAGCCATAAATCTCCACTTCAGTAACAATTACACACACCAAACTTTACATTTGTATTCCTGTCTACAGTACAGACCTTCTCATTCAGGTGTGTCCAAACTTTTGGTCTGTACTGTAGATATGAATTCAACTGAAAAAACTTGTGAAAAAATATCTTTCAGGTGGTCAAATAGCAAATAGTGGAGCTCTGCAGCCACCTACTGGTAAAAGTTATTTGCAGTTGTTTTTTTACTTTTAAAACTGGATTTTCCAAAAGGTGGGCAAAAATCTTACACTAAACCATGTGAAATTATCCATGTTATCCCCATGAATTAAAGTTAGAAATGTGAGTCTTTTATATAGTGAATTTTACATTAAAAAGCAGTTTTTGTATAAAAACCCATTTAAAAAATATTTATTTATTAATATATATATATTAAAAAAATATCACTAACCCACTGAAAACTGCACAGATGTAGAGTAAAAACTTTAATAAACAGAAAAATTTTGAATGAGAAGGTGTATCCAAACTTTTGGTCTGTACTAACTGCATATTTAAACCTAACATTTTAGAAAACTTGTAATACAAAAAATATTTAATAATTATTAATATAAATAATTAAGGCGAGACACTGCAGGTGAATAGGGTAAAAAAATAACTAACAGTTATCACCTTATTTACCCAGTAAATTGATTACATTGATAATTGCAAAATGTTTTGTACTTTTCTAAAATGTTATGTTTAAATATGCAAATGAGGCATTATTTAATAATTTAATGAAATTTACATAAATTTATAATACAAAAATCTAAAAACTGGATGAAGTCAGTTTCAAAATTCTTGTTTATTTATTTTTTGACATATTAGAGTCAAATGTTTTTACAGAGGCGATTTTGGGGATATCATTTTGTCACAAAATAAATCAGAAAAAACTTAGAACAGACAGGAAACACTATATTTTTTACCATTTTTTGAGGAATAAAATGTTATATAAAATAAAGCAAATTACATATGAACAAATCCCTCTTTAAAAACCTTCCGGATATAGACAGGAATATAAATGTAAAGTTTGGTGTGTGTAATTGTTACTGAAGTGGAGATTTATGGCTCATTTTGAGAAAACGGCCTCTAAAAATATGTATTGTAATTGAAATCTATTGACACAAATAGATAAAGTGCTATAAAAGAAAGACTCAACACTGTTTTTTGGATGTTTTCAATCCACTAGTCTGAAAAAACACTTTATGAAAAACCAAGAAGCCCAAAATCTCAAACTTTATAGGTGCATGAAAAAACTGAGTTTTTTGTCTGCAGTGTCTCACCTTAACTGAGTATGTAAGGTGATAACTATTCATTTCTTTCACCCTATTCGCCTGCAGTGTCTCGCCTTAATTAGAATTAATTTCAAGGTCACAAAAACATTTCTTAGAGCAAGGTACAAATAATTTAAGGAAGGTTTGAGAATGTTGTTTTGAAAACATTTTCTCAACTTGTGAAAGTTGTGAGAACATTCCTTATTAGCTGAGTTGGAACACACCAAAATGAACATCCAGTCAAACCAAAGCAGTGAAATGATTTCAAATTCACCCCTATGTGCACTTGCCAGGCAACTTAATGTTCAGTTCATGTGTCACGCATGGAATGCTCCAGGAAAACAACACCCCGCATCAGTGAGCCTTGTCAACAAAACTAACCCTGACACTTGCCCTGCGTTAAATGACTGTCATCTACAATGTGAGGCATGCAGGGCATGTGATCAGAGGTGAAAGTGTGATTGCATCGATGGACTGTCTGCATCTTATCACTCTAGCATCATGTGAACCTTGATTATCTGATGCTGTAATACGTTCTATGACAGGTTTCACGTTCAACAACTTACATTACACAATGCAATAGAGCGAGAACATGTAGAGGAATGAAATTTAACCCCACACTTTGATGCAATAATTTATTAGGGGTGAATTTGCCCAGAGGGGACGTCTGTTGGAGAAGAACTAGGACATTGGATCTAAGACACTGTAGTACAGTCATATCAGATGTTTTCATTTGTCCCTTCCTTTTTCTCCACTATATAGGGAACTGTACACCATGGTACTGCGTAGTTACCATATTTATACTATGATACAAGCTACTCCGAGGTGTTACTTTGTTATATATGTGGTCAGTGTTGGTAATGCATTACAATATTGAGTTACTCCCTAAAAAAGTAACTAATTACGTTACTTAGATACTTTTAATGGAAAGGAATGCGTTACGTTACTTTAGCGTTACTTTTTAAATCTTGCTTGTTTGTTTTTAACATAAGAAGTTCTATTTTTGGCAAATGTAAAAGCTTTTTCACAGCAAAAGCCTCAGACTTAGAGAAAAGTAAATTAATGTCTGTACAGCAGACCACAGAATATAAAAAGTCAATAAAAAAAAATTAAAACAAATGTTAGATTATCTTGAATCATTTTTGCTTATTAGTATGGATGAACTGGATCATCGAAGGTCGGCAGCAAAGACATTGGTTAATAAAATGGGATTAAATACATAAAGGATATTTGTATTTAATGTATTTAATTATTGCAGGTTTGTGTTGAATTTCACTGTTTTTATTCATTTTGAGGAACGCTGTATCTATTTTTTTCTATTAGTACATGTTCACATTTATTCTAGAACTAAAGTAACATCTTACTCACAATTTCTCACAACATGTGTATTTATTATTAATTAGCTTAATTATTGCTGCTGGGTAATGATATGAACAAGCTATATGATACAAAAAAAACCATATCTGATTTGAATCCTGTATAAAAACAATACGTGGCCGCATCTACCAGAATGAGATTAAAAAACAATGTTTTATGACATAGCGACAAGTATTTAATTACAATCAGACACTAAACAAACATTTCTGTGTAAATTGAAACGATATTTTGAATCCGCAGTCAAGCGGGCCGATTCGATTCAAAAGAACCGACTCACCTAAACGACTCAGTCTTCTGAGCATCATCTCCTGTATTCATTGTCCTAGTGTATTTATTATTAATTAGCTTAATTATTGCTGCTGGGTAATGATATGAACAATCTATATGATACAAAAAAAAAACATATTTATCTGATTTAAATCATTGTATGAATTCAATACGTGGCCGCATCTACCAGAATGAGATTAAAAAACAATGTTTTATGACATAGCGACAAGTATTTAATTACAATCAGACACTAAACAAACATTTCTGTGTAAATTGAAACGATATTCTGAATCCGCAGTCAAGCGGGCCGATTCGATTCAAAAGAACCGACTCACCTAAACGACTCAGACTTCCGAGCATCATCTCCTGGACCAATAGGCATCTCGACACACCCGCAGACAGACACCAGTCTCTCGTTAAGAGCAGACGGTCTCACTTTTATCAGACAGATATCAAGAATCTCAGCATTTATTCTTCACATTTATCCAGGTGTGGATTTCCGAAGCGGAAGGAATCGGTTGCTTCGGGGTTTTAAATTGGATATTTATTTTTAAATAATTTAGCGCAACGCCATCAAGGGCAGGCTACAGAGAATGTCGTTTGTCGATTATTTCAGTATTTTTTAATGTCGTTTTTATATATTTTTGCACTGCTTTTGGACGGCGATTGTTTTATGAGCAGGATTCTTTATGCAAATCTTCATGGAAATTAATTTGCGTAAAATCCGCTGATCAGAGCTGCGCACATACATCATCACACACCATCATCTTCATCATCTTCATCCGCCAGGAAACCCAGCACAGGACATAAGCAGGTATCGGACATTTCCCTGTATTATGAATGTGTCTCGTGACCGTCAACCTGCTGAAGATTGTTTATTCCTCGTAAAACGAGAAGGTCTCGTTGTTTAAGCAGATATCAGCAGTTATCTGTCGGTCAGGTGAGTTTTAGGCAGGTGTGTCGTCAAAAACATTTACTAAAGAGTCAAACGACAAAGATAACTGACATTACATGTGCAAAGATTTATCTGATGGACATGATGACTTCCCTCAGGGTACATCAGATACATTTGACACCCACAGGGGGTCAAAATAGGGTCAAATATTGGGGACTAATTTTTTTTATTATTATTATGATTTATTTCTTTTTTTAAATAATATAATAATATTATTATTAATAATATTTATTATTATTAATATTTTACAAAATGTAATTTATGGCTGTCAAAATTTATTTGTGCACTTAAAAATATTAATGAAATAGGTTTACCATTATTTTGCTAATTTAATATTAGTTAATTTCAGTTATCATGAATTGTTCTTTTTCCAAAAAAATGTAAAAGAAAAAAAATCTTTGTGGAATAAAATATTTAAGAAATTGTTTATCTCATTAAAACAGTAAATATTCTCCAGATAATTAAAAATCTTTTTTTTTTTTTTTATAAAATTGTGTTAGCAACATGCTAGTAACTTGCAAATAATGCTAACAATATGCAAATAACATGCTAGACACATGCTAATCACGTTAGAAACTTCCTAACATGTTAATAACTTGGTAACCATGCTAGTAATATGCTAGTGACAAGCTAATCATGCTAACAGCATACTAGTAACAACATGCTAGTAATATGCTAATCATTCCTAACTTCCTAACATGTTAATAACTTGGTAGCCATGCTAGTAATATGCTAGTGAAAAGCTAATCATGCTAGCAACATGCTAATAACTGACTAATCATGCTAACAGCATACTAGTAACAACATGCTAGTAATATGCTAATCATTCCTAACTTCCTAACATGTTAATAACTTGGTAACCATGCTAGTAATATGCTAGTGAAAAGCTAATCATGCTAGCAACATGCTAGTAACTGACTAATCATGCTAACAGCATACTAGTAACAACATACTAGTAACAACATGCTAGTAACATGCTAATCATGCTAACAACATGTTAGTAACATGCTAATCATGGAAGCAACATGCTAGTAACTTGCTAATCATGCTAACAACATGTTAGAAACATGCTAATCATGGAAGCAACATGCTAGTAACTTGCTAATCATGCTAGAAACCTGATAACAACATGCTTGTAACATGCTAATAAATTGCTAATCATGCTAGAGTCATGCTAACATGCTAGTAACATGCTAATCATGCTAGCAACATGTTAGTAACTTACTATGGTAGCAACATGCTAGTAACATGCTAATCATGCTAGAAACCTGATAACAACATGCTAGTAACATGCTAATAAATTGCTAATCATGTTAGAGTCATGTTAACATGCTAGTAACATGCTAATTATGTTAAAATAATGCTACCAAAAGGCTACTAACATGCTAATCATGCTAGCAACATGTTAGTAACTTACTATGGTAGCAACATGCTAGTAACATGCTAATCGTGCTAGAAATCTGATAACAGCATGCTAGTAACATGCTATCAAATTGCTAATCATGTTAGAGTCATGTTAACATGCTAGTAACATGCTAATTATGTTAAAATAACGCTACCAAAAAGCTACTAACATGCTAATCATGCTAGCAACATGTTAGTAACTTACTATGGTAGCAACATGCTAGTAACATGCTAATCGTGCTAGAAATCTGATAACAGCATGCTAGTAACATGCTATCAAATTGATAATCATGTTAGAGTCATGTTAACATGCTAGTAACATGCTAATTATGTTAAAATAATGCTACCAAAAGGCTAGTAACATGCTAATCATACTAGCAACATGTTAGTAACTTACTATGGTAGCAACATGCTAGTAACATGCTAATCGTGCTAGAAATCTGATAACAGCATGCTAGTAACATGCTATCAAATTGCTAATCATGTTAGAGTCATGTTAACATGCTAGTAACATGCTAATTATGTTAAAATAACGCTACCAAAAGGCTAGTAACATGCTAATCATACTAGCAACATGTTAGTAACTTACTATGGTAGCAACATGCTAGTAACATGCTTATCGTGCTAGAAATCTGATAACAGCATGCTAGTAACATGCTATCAAATTGCAAATCATGTTAGAGTCATGTTAACATGCTAGTAACATGCTAATTATGTTAAAATAACACTACCAAAAGGCTAGTAACATGCTAATCATACTAGCAACATGTTAGTAACTTACTATGGTAGCAACATGCTAGTAACATGCTTATCGTGCTAGAAATCTGATAACAGCATGCTAGTAACATGCTATCAAATTGCAAATCATGTTAGAGTCATGTTAACATGCTAGTAACATGCTAATTATGTTAAAATAACACTACCAAAAGGCTAGTAACATGCTAATCATACTAGCAACATGTTAGTAACTTACTATGGTAGCAACATGCTAGTAACATGCTTATCGTGCTAGAAATCTGATAACAGCATGCTAGTAACATGCTATCAAATTGCGAATCATGTTAGAGTCATGTTAACATGCTAGTAACATGCTAATTATGTTAAAATAATGCTACCAAAAGGCTAGCAACATGCTAATCGTGCTAGAAATCTGATAACAGCATGCTAGTAACATGCTATCAAATTGCTAATCATGTTAGAGTCATGTTAACATGCTAGTAACATGCTAATTATGTTAAAATAACACTACCAAAAGGCTAGTAACATGCTAATCATACTAGCAACATGTTAGTAACTTACTATGGTAGCAACATGCTAGTAACATGCTTATCGTGCTAGAAATCTGATAACAGCATGCTAGTAACATGCTATCAAATTGCGAATCATGTTAGAGTCATGTTAACATGCTAGTAACATGCTAATTATGTTAAAATAATGCTACCAAAAGGCTAGCAACATGCTAATCATGCTAGAAATCTGATAACAGCATGCTAGTAACATGCTATCAAATTGCAAATCATGTTAGAGTCATGTTAACATGCTAGTAACATGCTAATTATGTTAAAATAACACTACCAAAAGGCTAGTAACATGCTAATCATACTAGCAACATGTTAGTAACTTACTATGGTAGCAACATGCTAGTAACATGCTAATCGTGCTAGAAATCTGATAACAGCATGCTAGTAACATGCTATCAAATTGCTAATCATGTTAGAGTCATGTTAACATGCTAGTAACATGCGAATTATGTTAAAATAACGCTACCAAAAGGCTAGTAACATGCTAATCATGCTAGAAACCTGATAACAACATGCTAGTAACATGCTAATAAATTGCTAATCATGCTAGAGTCATGCTAACATGCTAGTAACATGCTAATTATGTTAAAATAACGCTACCAAAAGGCTAGTAACATGCTAATCATGCTAGAAACCTGATAACAACATGCTAATAACATGCTAATAAATTGCTAATCATGTTAGAGTCATGTTAACATGCTAGTAACATGTTAATTATGTTAAAATAATGCTACCAAAAGGATAGTAACATGCTAATCAGGCTAGCAACATGTTAGTAACTTACTATGGTAGCAACATGCTAGTAACATGCTAATCATGCTAGAAACCTGATAACAACATGCTAGTAACATGCTAATCATGCTAACAACATGCTAGTAATGCTAATAACTGGCTTTTAACTTCAAACTATTTCAGACTGAAAGCAGTCAAACTTAATTAAAACTTTAAAACATTTTAAACTATTTGGTCCGGCTTTCTCAAGCCAACTTAAAGTTTGTCTTGACAAACTTTTTTATCCAGTTCTCTTGTAATGTGTTTTTTCCCTCAGTTCCCCCTCTGGAGGATGGAGCAGATCAGTCAGTGGCTGTGGAAGCAGGAGTACTGGCTTCCTCCGGGGATCAGCTGGGCGGATATGGAGAAGATGGAGGGCTCTCGGCGTCCTCTCCCGCGAGATCTTCTGCTGGCTCTGCCTCTTGCTCTGGGATTCATCATGCTTCGTTACGCTTTTGAGAGGTGACTGATGACTTTATCAAGTCCTCAGGGCTTTAAATGTAATTTAACCAGCTTTGACCTGATTTAATAACACAAGACGAGTTCAATTAGAAAAAGCACCACAGTATCACTGCATTTTTTGGACATTCCTTGAGCAGGGATGTGATTATATGACATATTTTTATGCATTTCCATATTTTCCAACCTGAATATGAATATAATAATAATAATTATTAAAATTAATTTAAATAATAATAACTATTATTGTTAATAAATACATTTTATATGTTTTGCATAATTTGATTAGCAAAAAAAAATTATAATAATAAAACTAATAGTAATAATAAATGTATTATTATCATCATTATTATTGAATATTACTTTTTATTTTTTAAATATATTGTTATATTTTAAAATTAAAACAAATTAATTTTTTTATTAATGTGTTTAATTTTTATAATTTGAATAAAAAAGTTAAATAATAATTAAAAAAACTAATAGTAATAATACATTTATTATTATTATTATTATTATTATTATTAATAAATGCATTTTTATATTTTAGTACAATATTATTATTCTTATACAAATATAATTTTTATTGATGTATTTGTTATAATTTGAATAGCAAAAAAGTTCAATAACAATAATAATAATAAAACTAATAGTAATAATAAATGTATTGTTATTATTATTATTATTAATAATAATTTTTTTTTACTTTACAGTACAGTATTATTATTGTGAGTAATGTTTATTGATTTGTTTACTTGAATTATTTGAATAATAATAATAGTAATACATTTATTAATAATAAATAGAAATTATATATTTTAAAATACAATATTATTATTAAAATACAAACTAATAGTAATAATAAATGTATTATTATTATTATTATTATTATTATTATTATTATTATTAATAATAATAATATTTTTTCTATTTGATAAAAAAATCAGTTCAATAATAGTAATAATAAAACTAATAGCAATAATAAATGTTTTATTATTATTATTGAATATAAATGTTTATTTTACAGTAAAATAATATTATTGCAAATATTTTAAAGTACAATATTATTATTCCAACGCAAATAAATTTTTATTGATGTTTAATTTTTATAATTTAAATAACCAAAAAATTGAAGTTTTGTAATAAGAATAAAATTAATAGTAATAATGAATGTATTATAATAATAATAATTTTTTATTAATAATAATAATAATACATTTTGTATTTTAGTACAATATTATTATATCTATACAAATATAATTTTATTGATATATTGATTTTCATGATAAAAAAATCTGTTTAATAATAATAATAATAATAGTAATAAAGTAATAATAATTATTATTTTTTATTAAATATAAATGTATTTTACAGTACAGTATTATTTTTGCAAGAGTTTTTTTATTGATTTTAAAGTTTATTATTAATAGTAATAATAATAATAAAAACAGTTTTTATATTTTAAAGTACAATATTATTATTCGAATACAAATATATTTTTATTGATGCTTTTGTTAATTATTTATTCAATTATCTATTATTTATTTTGGAATAGTAATATATTTCTTTACTGATTTGTTTGATTAATATTATAATTATAATTATTACTATTATTATTATTACAAGTTTTTCTTTATTTTTTTGTCCTTAACTGATTACATAATTGAATCTGTAATGGTCACAAAATAATAAAATAAAAGAATTTGTTAGCAGACCAACCTTGGCACTTTCTTTAAAAAAATAAACATTTTGGTAAAATAATTTATAGATGTTTAAATTGCAAGAATGTGATATTCTGTGACGTCTCTCAGTGTTCAGTCATCTTTCCGTACTGCTAATGAAAGTTGTTTGTTAGTTTAACTGATTCCATGAGTCTCTCTCATGCATACATTCTTGAATGTTTAGAATGCATGCTTGAATCTGCTGTATCTCCGCATGCAATCAGTCTCTTTGTTTAGTTTTGCACGTTTGGCGTCTGCTGTGGTGTAAATTTACGTGTCTTTGTGTGTGTGGCCTGAGAAAGCAGATGAAGGCTGCTGTGTTATAGTTAGGGAGGGAGACGCTGTATCAACAAACAGCAGCAGGCAGACACAGAGAAGCATGTGTGTGTGTGTGTGTGTGTGTGTGTGTGTGTGTGTGTGTGTGTGTGTGTGTGTGTGTGTTGCTGCAGCAGCTGATCGCTATAGCAACACAAAGAGCCTGTCATGTGAGCTGATGCTGCGACCCCTTTCACGCTCCATTCATCCCGGATTATGTTTCCACGTCTAATTAAAGTCCAACCAATGCAAACTGATTCAAATACAATAATAGTGTTTGTATAGGTAGTATAGGGATGCACCGAAATGAAAATTATTGGCCGAAGCCGAATGGACCAAACACAGTTTTTCGTGTTTTTCCTCTAATTGCATAATTTAAATAGCCAATATGTGATTTTTAGAGTTTTGTCTTGCTTTTCAAAAAAAAAATAAAAAATTCCAAAACAACAATTTAAAAATATTTACTTAACACTGAACATTTTTAGATTATAGTAGACATTATAGCCTACCAACAAATGCAATTTAACTTAAAATTAATAAGTTAGTAAAATAATATTCTTTGGCCATTTTTAAGACTTCTTGAATCAGCCATGTGTTTTTAATGTGCAAATAAATGCAGCCTTGCTGAGCAAAGGAGAATGTTATAATAAATGCATTAATAGAGCTGTTGGAATGATTGTTATTGTTATTATTTTTGTCTTTTTAATTTTATTTTACAGAACAACAGTAAAATTACAATACTTACATTTATAAATGTTGACTTTTATTTTGGCGGAAACCCACAAGAAGACCTCAGTACTAGTTTTTGCTGACAGCAGCAGATTTATGAATGATTCTCATTACGCAGATTTTCCTCACGCTTTGGACTTTGAACCCTGGCTAAGGAGCTGATGCAGCGCTGTCAGAATAAATACAATTGGTGCGTGTATTAGACAACATAACATTCTGTAGTTAATTTACTAATGGTTTAAGGACATTTGGCGATTTCAGTCTTCATACAGTAACCAGCAACAACCAGCCCTTTTTCTTCTCATGGAAGATCTGCGATGTGATACTAAACAGTCTGGTGCTGTTGGTGCTTGTAATGATTTTTGCATCTTTCTCTGACATGTTTTAAATGCTTCCACACAGCCAATACCGACATTGGTCGAATGCATAAAGCAGTGCTTAAAAACTAAAAAAAAAAAATGTATCGTTCACTCCAAGCAAAATCAGTATTTAAACGTTTCTTTTTCTGTGGTCCTCTGCATTATTACAGTTCGGAAATCAGAATTTGAGAACAAGGTGGCACTGTCTCAAAACTTTTTGAGTACTTTCAGGTCATGGTCTTGATGGTACATACAAAGTTTCATAATGGTACACCAATGCATTCGTAAAATGAAGCATTTTCTATCATAATACTCAATTGTAGTCAATGGCAATTTCATGTTTTGTTCAATTATAGCGCCACCAAGAGGCACAATCCCACCAATTTTTGTGGGTTTCCTTAGAGTGTGCCCATACATATGTGTGTCAAATTTGGTGTAAATATCTCATTTTGTTTTGCAGTTATAGACATTTTTATATATAAGTAGAAAAAAAAATGACCGATGGCTGACTTTGTTCACATTTTTTGCCACTTGCTATCAAAATTTTGGCAATTGGGCATTAGCATGTAGCTGGCTATGTTTCCAAATTTTTCAACGGTGGTTCCGTGTTGATCGGAGTAATGGTTTCTAAGATATTGGCTGTTCTATAAGTGCTAAAATGCAACGTTGCACAAACCATGAGGTAAAACCTGGCATGTTTGGTATCACTGGATTCAGGAGTCTAAAAAGGTGGCTACCATTAAAATAAGTCAACCAATTAAGCTCACACAAAAACTGGTCCAGCTGGGGCTCAACACCTCATTGTGTAACTGGCTGTTGGATTTCCTCACAGGAAGACCACAAGCAGTACGGGTTGGCAGTAACATGCTCCTCTGACCATCAACGGTGCGTCTGTGGAGAGAGTGAGCAGCACCAAGTTCCTGGGTGTGCACATCACTGAGGATCTCCTGGACAAACAACACCACTGCACTGGCCAAGAAAGCACAGCAGCGTCTCTACTTCCTCCGCAAACTAAGAAGAGCAAGAGCACCAGCCCCCATCATGTACTAATTCTACTGAGGAACCATCGAGAGCATCCTGTGGAGTTGCATCACTGTGTGGTTTGGAGCCTGCAATGCGTCCTGCCAAAAAACTCTCCAGCGCATAGTCAGAGCAGCTGAGAGGATCATTGGTGTCCCTCTCCCCTCCCTCCAAGACATCTACAACACTTGTCTCACCAAAAAAGCCCTCTGCATAGCAGCCGATCCCACCCACCCAATGCAAAGCTTCTTCAGCCTGCTGCCATCAGGGAGGAGACTGCGGAGTCTCCAGGCCAGGACCAGCAGACTGAAGGACAGCTTCATCCATCAGGCTGTCAGGAAGCTCAACTCTCTCCCTACTCTGCCCCCACTCCCCTCTTCTGCCCCACAAACTTTCTGAACTCTGACACACACACACACACACACACACACACACACACTAAGCTGCACCAGTCACTTTGTGCAGCATTGGTCTGCCAACTACCTCACACTGCTCATAAGACTGTTACAAGACTGCTCTGACACTTTTACACATTTACAAGCTCTGTTGCACTATATTGTTTACATGGTTTGCACTCTCTACCATGTGTCCTTACTTGTATATTGTGTTTTTCATTTTATATATCATGTTTATTTGTATTTATTTGTATTTTTTAAATTCTACCTTTGTATTGAATGAATGAATGAATGATGCATTTGTATAGCGCTTTCATGTGTATTTCCGTACACCCAAAGCGCTTTACAATCATATGGGGGATCTCTTCTCTTCTCTTCTCTCATCGTATTCAATGTTACTGTTTGTATTTAATGTTACTGTTTGTATTTAATGTTACTTGTATGCACCATGGGTCTGAGAGTAATGCAATTTCAATTCTCTGTATGTCCTGTACATGTGGCAGAATTGACAATAAAGTTGACTTTGACTTTGACTTGACTTTTACATTTCACCCGTTGGATGCGTCTTAACATTTGCATAGGCCGTATGCTGTCTGACAAACTATATTTTGATATTTTGTAGAGATTTTATTTTGTTTTACCAAGTATTTAATTATTTTGTTTAGAGAAAAACACTGGATTATGCAACAGACATGCAACAGTCAACTTGAATATTTAAGATGTCACTTAGTACAATTTCACTTATTTGAGTTGACTGAACTTAACATTTTAAGGCAGCCAGGTAACAAACACAGCTTTTAAATTTAACAAACCAATTTTTTTAGTTTAGTCAACTCGAATATCTAAGTTGTCACTTAGTACAACTTAACTTAATAGAGTTGACTGAACTTAAAATTTTAAGGAAGCAGAGTAACACATTTTTTAAAGTTGACTCAACAGTGCATTTAATTAATAAACCATTGATATCGGCTCTTTTCATGCTATCTCTGATATGCCGATGGCTTCAAAATAATCATAAATCGGCCGATACAACGGTGCATCCCTAATTTGAATATACAAGCTTTTCTTGAGCAACCTGTGAGCAATGCATGCTCTTATTTTCTGTGAGGATGTGAATAAAGGCCTCATTTAGTGACAATGCATCATGTGTCCTAAATCCTTTATTTCCTGTCTCTCTCTCTCATGCAGACTTGTGGCGTTTCCTCTCAGCAGAGTTTTAGGAGTGAAAGATCAAATTCGCTTGAAAGTCACTCCTGTCCCAAATTTGGAGGCCTTTTATACTAAAAACAGCAGACAGCCGACACAGGTTAGTACAAACTCTTAATGAAAAAAACTTAATGAAAATTAGAAACGTTGCCTTGGCAATTAACTGAATTAAGTTTAAGATGAAGTAATAAAGACAAAAAAAGTAATTACTAAAACTGAAATAAAAAGAAATTAAAGCTAAATTAATATATACATATATCAAATAATAAAAATGACAAAAGCACATAACAAAATTACTAAAACTAACATCTCGGTTACGTATGTAACCCTTGTTCCCTGAAGGAGGGAACGGAGACGTCACGAATTGGGATATCGCTTAGAGATACCAATCCTCTTTGTGTGTAAACTAAACGAGCCAATGCACATTGGCATGTATGATTGCATCCAGCTGTCGCTGATCACAGCGTGAGCATAAATAGGCAGCCGGTGCAATGCATAGACAGGTTTTCGCTGAGGAGCCGGGCCGGCCGCACAGCGGTGGTACAGCAGCTGAGGCGACGGGACGTGACGTCTCCGTTCCCTCCTTCAGGGAACGAGGGTTACATACGTAACCAAGACGTTCCCTCTCAGTCGGTCTCTCGACGTCACGTCGGAGGCCGACGAATTGGGATCCCTAGCAAAGCGCCGCAGCTGCTGCCCCCCTCCAGTGTCCTGAGCAGGCTGCCTGCCCTCCAATTTTTTTGCTTAGGCCAAGAGCAGATCAGGAGAGACCAGTCACTGTATAACATAGCACTACCCACTTCAGTGAGGCTGGAGCACTGGGAAGGTGCGGAGCCCCCACCCATCCTGTAGGAGGTTCGGAGCAATACTCATATGGCTCCTACTAGGATATATGGAAGATTGGAGGTGATTGAACCCTCATGATGATGGTAGATGGTTTACCGGGGAAACACGGCCTCAACGGGTTACCGTGGAAGATATATGGGCATCCTAGGTCTCTCATATTATCCCGAGCCTTCTATCGATTCTGAAGGTTTCATCGAGAGAGGGCCTGGCGCCTAGACGCTCCGCCACGTCAGGAGCGGGGGAAGGAGGAACTCGACAGGGTCAACTGTATGGACACTCTGGAGAAGGTAGCAGGGACCCTGCTCGGGCGTCACTGTGCCGGTCCGAAGCGGGGTCTGTGTGTAGTGTGTGCAAGACATTTACCTGCGTTCTGGCAGCTGGTGCGTGAGTAGTCCGTTTTATAGCACTTGACCCTTGTTCTTACGTTTCCCACTGGTCTTGGTGGGAGCCTGGACGGGCGGGGCAGGCACACTGCGACCGGCTCCACGGCGCAGCTGTGAAGGCTGCTGCGCTGGCTGCTGTGGAGCGGGGGTCGGAAGCAGGGGGCCGCCCTCGGCCACGAGCAGGCTGAGGTGCCGCCGGCGGCCGGGTGGAGGCAGCAGCAGGAGCACGCCGGGGCAAGATGTGACTGATGGCCTCAGTATGCTTCTGTGCGGCAGAAAACTGCTGGGCAAAGTTTTCCACCGCTTCGCCGAAGAGGCCGGTCTGGGACACGGGGGCATTTAGAAACCTGATCTTATCGGCTTCCCTCATGTCGGCCAGACACAGCCAGAGATGGCGCTCCTGGACCACCATCGTGGACATTGCACGACCCAGAGACCGCGCGGTCACCTATGTCGCTCGTAGCGCGAGGTCCGTCGCGATGCAAAGTTCACGTAGAACTTCTGGGTAGTGCCCACCCTCGTACAGGTCCTTCAGTGCCTGGGCCTGATGAACCTGTAACAACGCCATAGCGTGTAGGGCGGAGCCAGCAGCCCCACAAGCTGTGTAGGCACTGCCGATCAGAGCCGAAAGAGCTGTCAGATGCATTGCACCGGCTGCCTATTTATGCTCACGCTGTGATCAGCGACAGCTGGATGCAATCATGCATGCCAATATGCATTGGCTCGTTTAGTTTACACACAAAGAGGATTGATATCTCCTAGCGATATCCCAATTTGTTGGCCAACTGAGAGGGAACTAAAACTAAAAAGAAAACTAAAATAAAAATAAATTAAAGCTACAGTAAAATATAACAAAATAATAAAGAATTACAAAAGCACATAACAGACTTACTAAAATTAAAAGAAAAACTGAAAAACAAATAAATTAAAGCTACAGAAAAATGTACAAAAATAATAAAACATTAAAAAAGCATGTAACAAAATGACAAACTAACTAAAATTAAAATGAAATCTGAATTAACAATAAATTAAAGCAACAGTAAAAAATACAAAATAATAAAAAATTACAAAAGCACATAAAAAAGCACATATCATAAATTAAAGCTACAGAGAAAGATAAAAAAATATATATATAAAGACAAAAATAAAAAAATAAAAATAAAACTACTATTTTGGCCCCATCTTTTAAATGTATTGAACAATTTAATTTACGAATCATTTTTGCCTTTGAATTTTGATATCTGAGGACAGATATTTTATATTCTACAGTACAATTTTATTGTTGCAATAGGAATATATTTCTTTTCTGATGTGTTTGATTTTTATAATTTCAATAAAACAAAAATATTGTCTAGTTTAAGAAACATTTTTAATATTTAAGAAACACTTCCCTTTGAACACATCCACAAATATTTGTCCCTGAAGTAAACTAACACTTGCACACAAACACACACCTGCTCCTGTACATACACACATTAAACACACATATGAATCTTCATATATTTATGCAAACATACATCAAGAGATTATTCTCCAACAGTTGTTGTTTTGCATTCTACTTTCCTGGAAAATACCCTTAGTGCTTTACAAATGAGTGTGTGGATGTCTAACCACAAAAACGGAAAGAGAGCAAATGCGTTTTTATTTTAACAGACACACAGGTGACCCAGAACAAGTCTGTCTATTGTTTTATTTGATTATTTAATTGCTTGGATATTATTGTGTTTTAATAAGGCACTAAGGAAAGTAAATATACATGTATATTTCATACAGTAAGAGGAATCCACACAAAGAAACCTGATAGTGTTGACATTTCTTTTGGACGTGGATGCATTGTGTTCCCTGTCTGTGTTTATTTCTGGAGTTAATAACATTCCTTCTGGTATTCCCACACATCAAGATATTTTTTTAAGTAATTAGGCAAGTAATCCATAATAATTATTTTAATTATTAAGTAATTGTAGGCTCAAGTAGAAACTTATTGGACCTTTTTATTTTATTCCTTCATTTTATTTTAATTATGGCCAAAAAAAAATAAAAAATCTTGCCTTGGTAACTAAATTAAATAAGTTGAAGTACAAATACAATTACAAAATAAATAAAAACAAATGACAAAAGCATGTAAATTAGTAAAACGAACTAAAATTAAAATGAAAACCGAAAGAAAAATCAATTAAACCTACTTTGAATTATAAAAAATAATAGAAATGACAAAAGCACATAACAAAATTGCTAAAACTACCGAAAGAATTAAAATGAAAATTAATATACTAAAATTAATAACAGAATAAAAGTGTAGGCTTTTTGATTTGATCCTTTTTATTGCATCACTTTTATTATTGCATTTAATCTATTCAAAATATATAAAAACAAACCAGTAACTTAAGACAAAAAGTTTTTAGACTTTTATGCCACTCAAAACTACACCTAAATTAATACAATAATTTCATATGTTTGGTATACAAATTAATTTAAATATATTTTTTTATTATATAATATATAATAATAATACTTTAATTAAAATAATAATACTACTACATCTAATAATAAAATTTAATTAATAATGTATTTATATTGTTTTATATTTATATTAAGTAATTAATAATTAATAGATATATTAATTCATTTAGTAGTTTTTTGGTGCAGTGTCGTTATTGTTAACTATTAACTAAAATGATTAAAAATCATGATAGCAATAAAGCTAAACATTAGATTAAAAACTTAACAAAATTAGAAATGTTGTTTTGAAGTAATATAATTACTAAAACTAAAACTGAAATAAAACAAATGACAAAAACATAACAAATTACTAAAACTAACTAAAATTAAAATAAAAACTGAAATAAAAATTTATTAAAGCAACAATAAAATATACAAAATAATAAACAATTACAAAAGTAGAGTACAAACTTGCTAAAACTACCTAAAATACAAATATCTGAAAGCTTATTTTACCTTTTTTATGCATAACTTTAATCTATACAAAATATATATGAACAAACCAGCCACTTAAGACAAAAAATAAGACTTTTATGCAACTCAAAACCACACCTAAATTTAAAACATAAATTTTATTATTTATTATATATAAAATAATTGTATTCATTTTAGGTGTAGTTTTGAGTTGCAATAAAGCTCAAAACTAATAATACTTCAATTAAAGAAATTATAATGATAATGAATTCAATAATAAAATTTAATTAATAATTTATTTTATATTGTTTTAGATTTATATTAATTAATAATTAACAGATGTATTAATTCATTTAGCAGTTTTTTGGTGCAGTGTCGTTATTGTTAACTATTAAACTAGTATTGCTATTAAACTAACTAAAATTAAATGAAAACTGAAATAAAAATTAATTAAACCAACAATAAAATATATAAAACAAATTAGATAAATTAGATTTATATTAATTTATTTATAACTAATGTATGTATTAATTTTTAAATAAAAAAATAAAAATATTTATTTACTTAGTAGTTTTTAGTATTAACTAAAATGATTACAAATCATTTGCATTGATTGCAATAAAGCTAAACATTGGATAAAAATGTAACAAAATAGTAAAGAAACTAGTAAAAAAGTGACTGTTTATTTCCTTAACATCAGGCACGAGTTATAATGTGTGGCAATCGCTGTCACAGATGCCGTTAATACACCTATTGTGTATAACTGGGAATATTTTTTGTTGATTGTCAAATAATCCCTCATGTCACTGTATTATTATTCCATCTAGAGTGAGATCACCAGTTTGGTTAACCAGTGCAACCTGACTTATAGACAAGTTGAGACCTGGTTTCGTAACCGCAGGAATCAGGACAGACCCAGCAACACTAAGAAGTTTTGCGAGGCCAGGTAAGTTCATCTCAGGTATTTGCTTTTGATAATATCACTAATCACGTGCATCATATCTGATAAACCAAATACAATATTCGTTTCCTGCTGAGTTTAAAAACAGTGCCTGTTTTGCTGGAGCACATCGCACTTTCACACACAATATGCATTTAGTCACATTTTTGCTTTCGACAAGCATTTGATGGAAAGTTTCTACTGATATTTTAAAACTTAGCCTCATCAAATTTTGCAAATCAGCAGAAGTTTGTGTAATAAATCTGTTCTTTTCCATAGTAACTCCAAATGTTTTGTTTTCCTAGCTGGAGATTTGTATTCTACCTGGTTTCTTTCACCGCGGGATTCGCATCTTTAATTAACGTAAGCGAACATTTGAAGCTTTATTCCCTCGTGAACCCGAGTGTGCCTTTGGGTCGGTGTCTTTTGAGTCGTCTCCTAATTAGTGTCCCCTAGTTACAGTTGAGGTCAAAAGTTTACGTACACCTTGCAGAATCTGCAAAATGTTACTATTTTAAGCAAAATAAGAAGGATCAAAGAAAATGCATGTTATTTTTTATTTAGTACCAACCTGAATAACACTGCAAAAAATGCTTTTCTAGCTTAGATTTTTTTGTCTTGTTTCCAGCCAAAATATCTAAAAATTCTTAAATCAAGAAGGATTTTCTAGACAAGTAAAAATTATTTTCTTGTTTTCAGAAAAAACTAGTCAAAATTAAGTGAGTTTTTGCTTAGAACAAGCAAAATAATCTGCCAATGGGGTAAGAAAAAAAATCTTATTTCAAACAGAAAACAAGATTATTTTTCTTACCCCATTGGCAGATTATTTTGCTTGTTTCAAGAAAAAATGCATTTAATTTTGACCTTTTTTTCTGAAAACTAGACAATAATTTTTACTCATCTAGAAAAATTTTCTCGATTTAAGAATTTTTAGATATTTTGGCTGGAAACAAGACAAAAAGTCTAAGCTAGAAAAGCATTTTTTGCAGTGAAGATATTTCACATAAAAGATGTTTACATTTAGTCCACAAGAGAAAATAATTCTTAATACTGTGTTCTTACCTGAATTTAGTGATAGTTGTTCATGAGTCACAGCTAAACTGCCTGCTGTTCTTTACAAAAAGTCCTTTAGGTCCCACAAAATCTTTGATTTTCCAGCATTTTTGTGCATTTCAACCCTTTCCAACAATGACTTTATGATTTTGAGATCCATCTTTTCACACTGAGGACAACTGAGGGACTCATATGCAACTATTACAGAAGGTTCAAACACTCACTGATGCTCCAGAAGGACCATGCATTAAGAACTTTTGTAAAATGTACACATCTCCATTCTGTTCAAAAGTTTTCACCCCCCGGCTCTTAATGCATGGTTTTTCCTTCTGGAGCATCAGTGAGTGTTTGAGCTGTGTTTAATCTGTAATAGTTGCATATGACTCCCTTATTTGTCTTAAGTGTGAAAAGATGAATCTCAAAATCATACAGTCATTGTTGGAAAGGGTTCAAATACACAAAAATGCTGGAAAACCAAAGTTTAACTGTTCATTACAAACAAGGGCCTCATGAACAATGACTGTATGATTTTGAGATCCATCTTTTCACACTGAGGACAACTGAGGGACTCATATGCAACTATTACAGAAGGTTCAAATGCTCTCAGATGCTCCAGAAGAAAAAACCATGCATTAAGAGCCGGGGGGTGAAAACTTCTGAACAGAATGGAGATGTGTACATTTTTCTTATTTTGCCTAAATATCATGCTTTTTTCATTTAGTACTGCCCTTCAGAGGCTACAGACGATACTTTCATGTTCCCAAAAAGACAAAATAAGCTAAATTTACCCTGATCTTCAAATTCAAAAAGTTTTCACCCCCGGCTCTTAATGCATGGTTTTTCCTTTTAAAGCATCAGTGAGTGTTTGAACCTTCTGTTATAGTTGCATATGAGTCCCTCAGTTGTCCTCAGTGTGAAAAGATGGATCTCAAAATCATACAGTCATTGTTGGAAAGGGTTCAAATACACAAAAATGCTGAAAACCAAAGAATTTGTGGGACGAAGGATTTTTCTGAAGAGCAGCAGGCAGTTTAACTGTTCAGGACAAACAAGGGACTCATGAACAACTATCACTAAACAAAAAAACAGCTGTGGATCATTCAGGTAACAACACAGTATTAAGAATCAAGTGTAGGTAAACTTTTGAACGGAGTCATTTTGATAATTTCAGGCTTTTATTTTCTCCTGTGGACTATATGTAATCGTCTTTTACGTGAAATATCTTATCCAGGTCGGTACTAAAATAAAAATGAACATTTGCATTTTGTATGGTCCCTCTTATTTTGGTCAAATAATTAACATTTTGCCGATTCTGTAAGGTGTATGTAAACTTTTGACCTCAACTGTAACTGCAACTGTGGTTTAGTCAGAAGCCTTAAATGTTTAGAGTATTCGAATAATTAGCTTGAGCTTTGTTGTTGGGAACGCACACGGTTCTAATGTTTTCTGAAACACAGCACAGACCCTCGGGACTCAGTGTGGCTTTCACTGTCTGACTGGCTCTTTTGTTGTCAGGTGGTTAAAGGAAGTAGTCATTTTAATGGCGGTTGTTTGAAAGTGACCGCAGTTTTTGTCTTTCCTTATAGACACCGTGGCTCTGGGATCAGAGAGAGTGCTGGAGAGGATTTCCTCAACAGGTGAGTGTCACATTTCACCCACGTGCACATGGAATATTTAATTATTTTAATACCTTTCTTCAGCAAGGATGCATTAAGTTAAGTAACAGGAAAGACATTTATAGTGTTACAAAAGATTTATGTTTCAAATAAAAATTTAAATTTTATTAATCAAAGAATACTGAAAAAGAAAATGTATCAGTTTCCACAAACATATTGGGCAGCACAACCGTTTTCAACACTGATAATAATCAGAAATGTTTCTTGAGCAGGAAATCGGCATTAAAATGATTTCTGAAGGATGAAGGTGACACTGAAGACTGGAGTAATGATGCTGACAATTCAGCTTTGATCACAGAAATAAATTACAATTTAAAATATATTCAAATAGAAAACAGCTATTTCAAATTGTAATAATATTTCACAATTTTACAGATTTTCCTGCATTTTTAATCAAATAAATGCATTCTTGGTGAGCAGAAGAGACTTTCAAATACACTTTCTGTCGGAAATATATCTCACATTGTAGGTTAGGTTTCATACTATGACAGTGATAAATATGAGCCTATATAAGCCATATTATTATTGTATTATTATAACAATCTACTTGTAATATTAAGAAAAATTACAACATTTCTTCATATGGATGCTGAAAACATATATACATCAGCAGTCAAAAGTTGAATTTGTTGAATTTAAGCCCCTCCTTAAATTCTTGAAATTGGTGTTAATGAAGTTAAATTTATTTTTATTTTCCATTTTTTTCCCCCAAGTTTTTGAACAGTAAGATTTTTAAAATGTTTTCTAAAGAAGTCTCTTCTGCTCACAAAGACTGCATTAACCAAAGTACAGCAAAAACAGTACAATTGTTTTTAACATTTTTACTATTTAAAATAATTGTTTTCTATTCAAATATATTTTAAAATGTAATTTATTCCTTTGATTTCAAAGCTGAATTTTCAGCATTATTACTCCAGTCTTCAGTGTCACATGATCCTTCAGAAATCATTCTAATATGCTGATTTGCTGCTCTAAATTTTTATTATTATTATTATTATTATGCTGAAAAAGCCGAGTAGATTTTTTCAGGTTTCTGTGATGAATAAAAGGTTCAGAAAAATGGCATTTATCTGAAATAGAAATCTTTTGTAACATTATAAATGTCTTTATCATCACTTTTGATCAATTTAAAGCATCCTTGCAAAAATAAAACTATTAATTTCTATAATTTCTTTCCCCCCTAAAAATTAGCTTTTGAATTGTATTGAGTAAAGTTACAAAAGCATTTTATTTCAGATAAATGCTGATATTTGCATCTTTTTATTCATCAAAGAATATTTATATATAAATATAATATAGAATATTTAAATATTGATAATAATAATAAAGGATAAATGAACAGCAAATCAGAACATTAGAATGATTTCTGAAGGATCATGTGACACTGAAGACTGGAGGAATGTTGCTGAAAATGCAGCTTTGATCTCAGGAATAAATTACATTTTAAAATATATTCAAATAGAAAACAATTATTTTAAAAAATTAAAAGATTTCAAAATTTTTCTGTTTTTGCTGTACTTTGGATCAAATAAATGCAGGCTTGGTGAGCAGAAGAGACTTCTTACTGTTCAAAAACTTTTGACAGGCAATGTATGTCTATGTACTTTTTTTATCTTTTTTCAGTTTTAGTTTTAGTATTTTTAGTACATCAAGTTAAACTAAATTAAATTAGGAAATCTTTGGTAACTTGAATGAAATTAAATGATTTAAATGATTACGGAATGATTACTAAAATAAAATATATATATATATTTTAAATATATTTTTTTATTATTATTTTTTTCTGTTTATTTTATTTCAAGCAAGATTTTTTTTACAGTTTTAGTTTTAGTTAACTGAAATAACCCTGCTTTTAAGTGAAAAATGTCCATATTCTTTGCTGTGGGCCCTGTTTTCATTCAGGTCCTGTGTTTGTGTTTCTCTAGCCGGTTCAGGACGTTCATTACTGGTACTACATGCTTGAGCTGGGCTTCTACTGGTCTCTGCTGCTCTGTGTGTCTGTGGACGTCAAAAGAAAAGTAAGATTGCACACAATAGTATCCCACAGTGGAGTTATTTGCTCTCTGAATGTTTCCTGATGAACTTGTGTTACATAAACCCTTTGTGTGTTACCGGGTCAGAGTTTCTCTTTTGAAACAAACGTCCTTTTAGAGCTGCTCAATTATTTACTTTGCTAGCCGCTCACCTGCCGGTTATGAATATAAGGTTAGATATATGTTCAAATATGTTAACATAAATCTTCAGTTTAATGTAGAAGCTGTTTCCTCCTCTGAATAATAAAAAAAAAAGTTATTGCGACTTGTTATCTCACAATTCTGAGTTTTTTTTCTCCTCAGAAATGGACTTTAAAACTTGCAATTGCGAGTTTATTTCTCACAATCCTGACTTTATATCTAGCAATTCTGACCTTTTAACTCGCAATTGTGAATTTATATCTCACAATTGTGAGAAAATAGTCAGAATTGGGAGATAAAAAGTCACGTTGTATTGTTTGTATCTCTCAATTCTGACTTTTTAACTCACAACTGTGAGGTCATACCTTTTTACATTTTTTATTCAGTGGAGGAAATGGGCTTCCATAATTTAATATTTAACATTATTTTGATATATTTTAGCATTTAGCATTTATCACTTGCTCACCAATGGATCCTCTGGAGTATATATATATATATAATATAATATATAAATATATATATTTCTCTTTAGCTGTAATTTATTTGTATTATATTATTATTTATTTAAGTTATTTTTATTATTTTGTATAACTTAAATGGTTTCTTTCAGTTAGTTTTACCTTTATTAGTCTATTGTATTAGTTTAAATTAAATTTTTTTTAAATTAAATTTATGCTTTTTAAAAATATTTTTTACTTTATCTTCAATTGAAATTCATTTTAGTTTTAATTTTTCAATTTTAGAATTTCAATTTCAATTGATTCTTTCAGTTAGTTTTACTTTAATGTATTTTATTTGTTTAAATTAAATTTAAGTTCTAGTCATTTTGTGCTTTTCGTCAGAATGAGAGTCCAAACAGCGGATAAAAACATCCCAATAATCCACAAGTAATCCACTCCAGTCCACCAATTAACATCATAAGAAGCGAAAAGCTGTGTTTTTGTAAAAAAAAAAACAAATCCATCATTAAGATGTTTTTCAGTCCATAATCCATAATATTACCCAAACGGCACCCATTCACCTGAAGAGATTTTGTGTGTGGTTTTCTTCCTGGAGTGTGTCAGCATCGCATAATCTATTGTCTAGATAAATTGTCGTTTGGTTGTTTGAGGTTTGATTTCCTGTCAGTGCCGCCCACTATAATGACAGTCTTTCGTCTTTTTGTGTTAATTCTGTTTCAGGATTTCAAGGAACAGATCATCCATCACTTCGCCACTATCTTCTTGCTGGGTTTCTCGTACTGCTCCAACTACATTCGTATCGGGACCCTGGTGATGCTCGTCCACGACTCCTCAGACTTCCTGCTGGAGGTAAGATCTCAACGGCGGAGTCACGCATTCATGCACAAAAACAATGAGTCTAACACTCCCAGAAAAATCCCCAAACACTTCACCATCCCATGATTTCACTCACATTTCCTGTTTAAGTTACACCTGTTCCTGGTCACCATTCACAGTCAACTTTAAGCTTTGTTTTGGTTTTATGACACTTTGTGACTTTTATGTGGTTTCAGTGATTAAAGCTTACAACTTAAAATTTTTAAGTTAGTTTTAGTTTTATTTGTATATTTTCAGTGTAATTTACTTTAAGTTTTAATAATTTGAAGTGTGTTTTTTAATTTTATTTGTTATAATTTGTTAATTTAATTTATTTATATATATATATAGCTTTCAGTATTTTATTTTTGTTATTTTTTTATTTGTATACTTTCAGTTTAAATTAAATTTTAGTTTTAGCAATGTTGATTTATTTATTTATTCATTTATTTATTTTTTATCTTGTTTTTTTGTTTTTAATTTAGTTTTTTAGGGCCTTAGCCACTAGGGGTGCAGGGCCTTATTGTTCTTGTCAGGATTATTTTTATTATTTTGTTTGTTTGTTTATTTATTTATTTATTTATTATGTTTTTCAAGGTTTGGGCCCCCTAATTTTTTCTTGTGTATATATATGTTTAGCTTTACCTTTTTTTCAGTTTTAGTGATTTTAGTATTTAAACTTTATTTATTTCTGTTAGTTGCCATTTATCCTTTAGTTTTAAATCTAAAAGTTATTACATTTCAATGCTTAAAATGTAGAAAGTTTTCAACTTTAAATTATTTAATGTAATTTAATATGTATTTTATTATTTTATTTATTTGTATGTATGTATTTAGCTTTTAATTTAATTTATTCAGTATTTTATTTCACTTTTTTTATTTGTATTTTTTATGTTTATTATCATTTTTAGGGTTTTGTTGAGTATGTAGTATTATTTTTGTTCTGTTCTTGTGTTTTATATATATATATATATATATATATATATATATATATATATATATTTTTTTTTTTTTTTTTTTTTTTTTTTAAGTTTTTGTAAGTTTTTTGTAAGTTTCAGTGCTTAAAATGTAGACATTTTTCAACTTTAAATTATTTATTTCAGGTGGTTTTATATTTATGTGTATGCATTTATTTATTTGTTTATTATCAGTTTAATTAAAAATGTATTAAAAAGACTTAAAAGAAAACAAAAATTGCTAACACTACAAAAACAAAATTTTAGATTAAACTGTGTGTATATGTGTGTATATATATATATATATATATATATATATATATATATATATATATATATATATATATATATATATTTAATTATTTAATTATCAGTTTAATTTAACAATTTTTAAGCAGTGTTCTGGTTTTTGTGTGTGTATTTAGTATTATTTATGTTCTTGTTTTTAAATGTACAAATTGTTAGTTTTTTTTTGGAGTATTTCGATTTTTAGCAGAGAGAGAGAAAGCAAAACATTAAATTAATAAAATAAAAATAATGTACATATTATTTAGATTATTAATTAATTAGAATTTTGTTGTAACTTTATTTCATTTAGTTGCCAAGAAAACATTTTTTCATCCTTTCAGTTCAAGTTTTTAAGTTTCAGTGCTTAAAATCTCTAGTAATTTCCAGTAGCTCAACTAGAATCTGTCTGATTTTTGCTCAGTCTGCCAAGATGTTCAATTATGCTGGCTGGAAGAAAACCTGCGATTCATTGTTTGTGATTTTTGCTGCTGTATTCCTGGTTACACG
>NC_133370.1:3735043-3758840 GCF_049309525.1 Garra rufa
TCAGTCATGAAGTATCAGATGACATTGTGTTCAGTTCCAATTATAAAACACTTCACTATAATGCCACTTTATCTAGTTGTTCATCCAGTGGCTGTAATAGAAGTAAGCTGCTGTTCTGCATTGTATTTCTCAGTGTTTGAGCAGTGCATGTGTGTTTTCTCTTCTGTAGGATCATCTACACCACTCTGGTTTTGTCTATGGAAGTGTTTGAGCCCTTTATGGGATATTATTTCTTTAATGCGCTGCTGCTGGTGCTGCAGGCGCTGCACATTTACTGGGCTTATCTCATCCTCAGAATGATCTACAAGTTTCTCTTCTTAGGGAAAGTAAGTCAATCCGTCCATCCATCCAATATACCAATATATCTGCATGCACTAGAAACTATTTAGACTCTTAAGTCATGTAAAAATTTCTGAACTGAATTGCATGACAGTGGTATTGATATTATGAATGAGCTTTTATTTTTACATTTTCAGTTTTCATTTTAATATTGGTTTATGTTTTAGTACTTTTGTTGTGTGCTTTTTTTAATTAGTTGTAATTAAAAAAAAAAAAGAAAAAAAAAAAAAAAATATATATATATATATATATATATATATATATATACACACACATATTCGTATTTAATTTATCTTGAATTCAATTTTGTTTCTGCTTTAATTTTTAAATTAAAATTTTTCAATTATATAGTTTTACTTTTATTTGCATATTTTATTAGTTTTATTTTAATTTAAGTTTTAGTAATTTTTTGCTTTTGTCATTTTTATTTGTTTTTGTTATGTATTATTTGTTATTTATATATATTTTTTCTTTTAAATTTATTTTGCATTAAATTGTATATACATTTTTATTTTTTTCAATTTTAATTGATCAATTATATAGTTTTACTTTTTTATGTATTATATTTAATTTTGTGATTTTGTGATTTCTATTTGTTTTTGTTATTTATTATTTGTTTTATCTATTTAGCTTTCATTTATTTTATTTTTGTTTTAATTTCAATTTTGTTGTCATTGTCACTTTTACATTCACTTTTTATTTACTTGTTTAACTGTAATTTATTTTTCATCTTAGTTTTAGTAAGTGTAGTAACTTAACCTTGTTTATTTCAGTTAGTTTTACTTTTATATTGTCAATTATAATATATAACTTTATTTTTATTTTATCTTTAGTTTTAGTCATTTTTGGTTTAATTTTGTTGTGCTTTTGTCATTTTTTTTAATCCACTTTTTAATTTATTTGTGTAATTGTATTTATTTGTTAAGTGTATTAAATAACTTTTAAATACAATTATTAATTTCAGTTAGTTTTACTGTTATTTTATATTGTCAATTTTGATTTTAGTATATATATTTATTTTTAGCTATAATTTGTTTTTATTATATTATTATTTAATTGAAGTTATTTTTATTAGTATTTTTTATAACTTAAATGGTTTATTTCAGTTAGTTTTACTTTTATTTTTATTTAAGTTTTTGTCATTTTTTATTAGTTTTTGTTATGTAATATATAATTATTTAATGTATATATAAAAAAAATATATATAAATATAATAATATCTTTAGCTTTAATTTAGTTTTACTATATGATTATTTACTGAATTGATTTTTTATTATTATTTTTATAACTTAAATGGTTTATTTCAGTTAGTTTTACTTTTATTTAAGTTTTTGTAATTTTTATTAGATTTTGTTACATAATATATATTTATTTAATGTATATATATATATATATATATATATATATATATAATATCTTTAGCTTTAATTTATTTTTATTATATGATTATTTACTGAATTTATTTTTTATTATTTTATAACTTAATGGTTTAGTTCAGTTAGTTTTACTTTTTCAGTTATTTTTAATTTTTAGTATTTTTGCTTTTGTCATTTTTTTCCTATATATGTCTATTTAGCTTTAGTTTCAGTACATCGAAATATTTATTTCAGTTAATAGCCAAATAAAAAATTCTAATTTTTGTTTACATTTAAGTTTTTAATGTTAATATATTATTTTATATATTTCAATCACCTACATTTTTTAATAGTTTTAGTTCACAAAAAAAATATTTTTCATTGTGTTTTATGCTCAAAGGAACTTTTCTCTCTTTCATAATTTTATGAACTTTTATTAAAAGCATTGCACATTGTGATAAATCATTTGTCTGTCAAATATTGGTGAATGCAGATGAACCAGTCTTTAACCAATCTCACCTTCTCTTCAACAGCTGGACAAAGACGAGCGTAGCGACGTTGAAAGTGAACCAGAGGAGGAAGAGAACGAGGAAGAGGAAGAGAAGGAGGAAGTTCATTCTTCCTGGAGGAAGAGGAAGGTGGTTCTGGACTCTAGGCTGGCGATGCTCAGCTCCAGCTGTGTCTTGAATAACTTGACGAATCAGAAAGCTGATGCCAACAGAAGACTGCCCAAAGCCAGATAGCAGCGCCGCCGAGACACAAACAGCACACTTATTTACACCACTAACCAACTCAACGATTAAGTATTTATGAGGGAGAGGTAGATCAATCAGTTCTTTATGAATTTCTCTTTATTTAGTCGCACTAAAAGAGTAGAATTGAACTGAATAGAGATCAAAAGACATTTAATTCTCAAAAGATCAGCAATGCAAATCCATAACAGTAATGTTCAGTCTGTAATAAATAGACTATAAATGATTTTTAACTGAAAAAACACTGTATTTATTGCGCACTTGTATGAAGAAGAAAATACTGTGATCTGAAAGCAGTGCGATCTGTTTGAAATGAATGATTTGTTTGTAAATATATCTGTAGGTTTCATTTTGAATGTCACTGTTGAGTATGTTTTAATGTATTCTGGTAGAATCTGTGAATATATTGTAAAACATCTTGGCTTTGTCTTTTTCCTTTTTCATTACCTTTAAAACTAAGTGTGTGTGTGTATGTATATATAAATAATCTAAATAAATATTGATAATATAAATACAAATTGTATATTATTACTATTAATAAATTAATTTGTAATATTTAAAATTGTAGGTTACTTTGACAAAACACACATCATGTTTAATTCCACTTTTAATAAAATGTAATATCATTATTAAATATTTTTAATTTATTTTATTATTAAAATAAATATGAAATTGTGGCAAATATTTTTTTTTACATTTTATCATTAACAAATGCATGCATATATTTAAAAAAATATTTAAGATGTGTAAAAAATATAGTAAAATTTGTTTTAAAAGTGATATATTATTACATTTTTAAATTAATATTTAATATTTATGACATTGTATATGTATGAATATTGTTTTATAATATATATATATATATATATATATATATATATATATATATATATATATATATATATATAAGTCTATAATATTAATAAATATGTATTACTAATGTAAATATTAAATTGTAAGTTATTGTAAGAAGACATTTTTATAAATTTTAAAAATGTAATAAATATGATTAATTATAATATGAATAAATATAATATAAATATTAATTTGTCAATTGTGGCAAATTACATATTTCTTTATTTGTATAATTAAAAAATACATGCAAATATTTAAGAATATCCAAGATATATTACAAATAAAAAATATATATAATTAAATTAATATTTAGTATTTATGACATTGTATATATTTTACATGTATTGATAATGTTTTTATATATAATAATACAGTAATTATATACATACACACATATATATATATATATATATATATATATATATATATATATATATATATATATATATATAGTCTATTAGTAATAAACTTGTTTTATTAATATAAATATTAATTTGTACAAAACATTATTTTAATTCTACATTTAATTCTAATTTTAATAAATATGATCAGTATTAAATATTATTAATTTATATTATTTATATTAAATTGTATTTTTTATTTTTTATTCATAAATTTCATAAATTAAAACAAATATTTAAAATATATAATAAAAATATTTATAGTCATACTTAAATATATATATATATATATATATATATATATATATATATGTAATTAAATATTTTAATTATGATGTATATGTGTATGTATTAATATTGTTTTATATAATATATAATAATATAATAATTAGTGATTATATTTTCTTTTCTTTTACATCATAATTACAATTATTATATATTATTATTATTAATATTACATATATAAAATGTATTATTAATATAATTATTACATTTTAAATTATTGTGAAAAATCACACCTGTTTTAATTCTACACTTAATTTTACTTCAATATTCACCCACATATTAAAGAAATACAGTGAAAATGTTCATAATGTTTATATGAAAAACCACTTCCGTCACAGCGGCGTGCTGCGGTTCCGCTCCGCTCCTGCAGGCGGCGGTAAAGCCGCTTTAACTCTCATATACACACGATCTTCACGCACGAGAAACGCGTCGTTCTTTTTCCGCCCGGATCAGCAGCAACTGCGAGGGTGAGGATTACCGTCCGCACAAATGTCTAAATTTGACACTTTTTCTCTCTTTATTCTCTCTTATGTTTGTCTGAATGTCTACCTTAGATGTTTATGTTCACGAATGATGCGATTAAAGCTGGTTGTAAGGCGGATTTAGACTCGTTTGTTCGGTTTGAAGATGAATGTGTGGCGATGGAGTGTCATGGCCGCTTCTGCCATGTGTGTCAGAGAAACTCCTGCCAGAATTTGCACCAAACATAAAATAAAACGACGCAAACCTATAATACATGCATGTTTTTACGTGATATCGCTTACGTTAGTTTGCTAGTTGGATTATTGTGACATTACGGGTGTCTGACAGTGTTTGAGTTGAATAAAACTCATTTATAATGTGTTGTAAAGTCAGAAACTGATTATTAATTGGCGTTTACATATCATTCAGTACAGGATCTATGGTGTTACCATGATGTTTTAAGTTACTACCATGATACATGGCCAAAAATCTTTGATTTACCGTTATTATAGCTAATGCTGATTTATAATTAACGTTAGTGGTTATTTTAAGGGGAGACACTGCAGGCAAAAACACAGTTGAGATTTTAGGCTTTTTGGTGTTTAATGAAGTCTTTTTTTCAGACTAGAGAAAAGAAAACACCCAAAAGACACTGTTTAGTGTTTATTTTATAGCACTTTATCTATTTGTGTCAATAGATTTCAATTACAATCCATATTTTTAAAGGCTGTTTTCTCAAAATGAGTTTTTTCTCCTACACTGAGCCATAAATCTCCACTTCAGTAGCACTTACACACACCAAACTTCACTTTTTTTATTCCTGTCTATATCCTTAAGGTTTTTACAGAGGGATTTATTCATATATTATTTGCTTGATTTTATACAACATTTTATTCCTCCGAAAATCTGTCTGTTTTAAGTATTTTCTGAATTATGGAGTGACAATATGAGATATCCAAAATCTTCTCTGTAAACACATTTGACTCTAATATGTCATAAATTAAACAAGAATTTTGAAACTGACTTTTAGATTTTTGTGCTAGAAATGTATGCAAATTAGTGCATATTTCATTAACTAATGCCTCATTTGCCTATTTTAGACATTTTAGAAAACTTCTAATACAAAAAAATGTTTGCAATTATCAATGTAATCAACTGGGTAAGTAAAGTCATAACTATTAGTAGTTGTTTACCCTTTTCACCTGCAGTGTCTTGCCTTAATGTATACCATGGTATGTGTCTCTACAGAACGGACATAATACAAAACTGTTGTGTTTTTGCTTATTTTGGACAGATGCTGATCAGTTAAGTCATGTTTGATGCTGTAAGTGACTGTGAATGATACTGATTATGTCTTTTCTCCATGTGACAGTGGCAAAATGCAGATCTTTGTGAAAACTTTGACTGGTAAGACCATCACCCTCGAGGTCGAGCCCAGCGACACCATCGAGAATGTGAAGGCCAAGATCCAGGACAAGGAGGGTATGTATGAACTTCAGCTGATGGCATTGTGAATGTGCTGTAAAAACAGGGTTTCTGTGGGACTTGAGACATTTTAAGTCGCTCTTCCAAATATTAAGGGCTTAAAAATGTCTTACAGGTGTGGAAAGCCTTAAATTTATTTTGCAAAAAAAAAAAAAAAGTATAATATATACACTACCAGTCAAAAGAAGCCTTTTCTGCTCACCGATCCTGCATTTATTTGATCCAAAGTACAGCAAAAACTGTACATTTTTGAAATATTTTTACTATTTAAAATAGCTGCTTTTTATTTGAATATATTTTAAAATGTAATTTATTCCTGTGATCAAAGCTGAATTTTCAGCATCATTACTGCTGTCTTCAGTGTCACATGATCCTTCAGAAATCATTCTAATATGCTGATTTGTTTAAGAAACTTTTTTTCTTTTTTATTCTTCTTTAAAAAGGTTGAGTACATTTTCAGGTTTCAAGCTCCAAAGATCACCATTTATCGGAAATAATAAGCTTTTGTAACATTCAATTTTTGGAAAATAATTTATAGAAATTAATACTTACTTAGCAAGGATGCTTTAAATTGATAAAGGGATGATAAAGATGTTAATTATGTTATAAATGTGAGCAAGAAGAGACTTTAATTTTGGCTGGTAATGTATAATGTAGGTCTTTTTTTGGAATGCAAAATTTTGTTCTGTATTTTTATTTTAGTACAAAGTATCTTAATGTCCTTACATCAAGATACATTTACTTGAGATGCAAAGTGAAGATGTGAAGTTGTGTTTTCTGAGGAATTAATTTTATGCCCAAAACAAATAAGTATCTGTCAATGAGAAATTAAATTCTTTTTTTCCTGAGCTTGTTGGTAGATTTTACTAGTTTTTTTTTTTTGTTTTTTTTGCTAACTTTATTTTCATTTAATTTTGCTTCTCAAGTATCTCAATCTAAGAATCTCGAAAATGTCACTTGGTCTGATGTGTTATTTAATATTTAATTTCTTTTTTTTATGCAAAAATATATATTATGTATTTTTATTTTGTAGTACAAAATATCTAAACATCCTTAAATCGAGATGCTTTTTTTTTTTTTTTTTTGCTCACTTAATTTTCATAAATCTCTCGGAAAACAAAATTTAAGTAATTTATCTTAAGTATCTTGATCTAAGAATAATCTCAAATGTCACTTGGTCTGATAAAGGGCTTGAAGTGTTATATTTACCTTCATAAAAGTTAAGTTAAGTTCTGCTAAAATATATATATATATATAATTTACTTATTTAATCCAATCTGCAAAAACAGTAAAAGTTTGAAATATTTTTACTATTTAAAATAACTTTTCAATTTGAATATATTTTAAAATGTAATTTATTTCTGTGATTTCAAACCTGAATTTTTAGCTGTACTCCAGTCACATGGTTTTTCAGATATCATTCTAATATTTAGATTTGCTTGGAAAATGTTTAGAAACCTGAAAAATTCTACTCATATGTTTTTTGATGAATAGGAAGTTCAGAAGAACAGCATTTATCTGAAATAGAAATGCAACATTATTAATGTCTTTATCGTCACTTTTGATCAATTTAAAGCATCCTAGCTAAATAAAAGGTCATTTCTATAATAAAAAAATAAAATAAAAAAAGATACTGACTCCAAGCTTTTGAATGATACAAAAGCTGAAGACTGAATGATGATGCTGAAAATGTAGCTTTGATCACAGGAATAAATTACATTTTAAAATGTATTCAAATAGAAAACTGTTATTTTAAATAGTAAAAATATTTTTGCTGTGCTTTTTTTGGATGAGCAGAAGAGGCTTCTTTAATAAACATTAAAACTTTTTTTTTTTTTTTCTCAATTCTGTTCTTTAGATCATAACATGTCTTTATTTTCTCTTCAGGCATTCCACCTGATCAGCAGCGTCTGATTTTCGCTGGCAAACAGTTGGAAGACGGCCGCACACTTTCAGACTACAACATTCAGAAAGGTGTGTAAAGACAAAAGCGCTTTCATGTGCACACCATTTGCTGTGGCTCAGAGCTCCTGTGTTTACTTGTATGTTGTCTTTGTTTTTTTTTTTCTCAGAGTCCACCCTCCACCTGGTGCTGCGTCTCAGAGGAGGCATCATCGAGCCGTCTCTCAGACAGCTGGCCCAGAAATACAACTGCGAGAAGATGATCTGCCGCAAGTAAGAGCACACGCTTCGCTATTGAAATCTAGTGATGAACTCATGTAGCTCATGCGTTGATGATGGTTATTGTGTTGAGAATATAATAATGAAGTGCTGTTCTGGTGTCAGGTGTTACGCTCGTCTGCACCCGCGTGCCGTCAACTGCCGCAAGAAGAAGTGCGGACACACCAACAACCTGCGTCCCAAGAAGAAGCTGAAGTAGACTGGAGCATTTGTGTGTTTCAGGAGCTGCAGGAGATTCTTTCTTCAAATAAAATGTTGCTAAAAACACTTGTATTGCACTTTCATGTTTTTTACCTTTATCTCCTGCACCGTAGAGATGCACATTGATTTTCTAACTTTTGTTTTTATATTTCTCTAAGGACATTTTTAAATGGATCCAGTGGATTTCTATGTAATCACTGGTTTGGTTTTGTAAACTGAGTTTTTTGTTAAAAGGTTTTGAAAAACATTACATTTTGTACATTTAAAACAAACAAAACATGGTGAAATGCTTCTTTGCAGAGGCTGTAAACTTATATTCTAGGCCTGATGTGACTAAATATTGCACAAAGATATCAAATCTAAGTATTAATAATTTTGATTAAAAAAAATGTATATGGTATAAATGTAAATTTAGAATAATACTTAATGTCAGTATTTAGGAAAAAAGTTTTCAACAGTGAATTTTAGTAAATGTGAACTCGAAAAAATTAAAAGCATTTTAGTAAATGTAAATTATGTTGGCAAAAAAAGTTCGAAACATTTCAGTAAATGTAAACTGTTTCGCAAAAAAATGTTTTCAACAAAGCATTTTGCAAACAGTTTACATTTACTAAAATGAGTTCTCTATTTACTAATGCATTGAATCTTCTTTGCATTTTATATTAACATTATTTTTTTTTGCAAATACTTTACATTTAGTAAAATGCTTTGTTGAAAACTTTTACATTTTTTTTTTTTTGCAAACTTAGTTTACATTTACTAAAATGCACTTACGTTTTTGGCAGTTTACATTTACTAAAATGCTTTGAACTGTTTCCAAAAAGTGTTTTTAACAAAGCGTTTTAGTAAATGTAAACTTTGCCAAAAAGTTTAAACCATTTTAGTAAATGTAAACTGTTTGCAAAAAAAAAGTGTTTTCAAAGCATTTTAATAAATATAAATTATGTTTGCAAAAAAAAAAAAATTTCAAAAATTTTTAGTAAATGTAAACTTTACATTTACTAAAATGCTTTTAATTTTTTTGCAAAGTTTACATTTACCAAAATGGTTTGAAAACACTTTTTTTGCAAATATAGTTTACATTTACTAAAATGGTTTGAAAACACTTTTTTTGCAAATATAGTTTACATTTACTAAAATGCTTTTAATTTTTTTGCAAAGTTTACATTTACCAAAATGGTTTGAAAACACTTTTTTGCAAATATAGTTTACATTTACTAAAATGGTTTAAACTTTTTGGCAAAGTTTACATTTACTAAAATGCTTTTAATTTTTTTGCAAACTAAGTTTAAACCATTTTAGTAAATGTAAACTATATTTGCAAAAAAAGTGTTTTCAAACCATTTTGGTAAATGTAAACTATGTTTGCAAAAAATGTTTCAACATAGAATTTTAGTAAATATAAACTGTTTGCAAAAAAAGTTTTCAACAAAGCATTTTAGTAAATGTAAACTTTGCCAAAATGTTTAAACCATTTTAGTAAATGTAAACTATATTTGCAAAAAAAGTGTTTTCAAACCATTTTGGTAAATGTAAACTATGTTTGCAAAAAACGTTTCAACAAAGAATTTTAGTAAACGAAATCTATGATGCAAAAAATAGTTTTCAACAAAGCATTTCAGTAAATGTAAACTGTTTGCAAAAAAAAGTTTTCAACAAAGAATTTTAGTAAATGTAAAATTAGCAAAGAACAAAGTTTTCAACATTGCGTTTTAGTAAATTGTTTGCAAAAAAGTTTTCAACAAAGCATTTTAGTAAATGTAAACTACGTTTGCAAAAAAAATTCAAAGCATTTTGGTAAATGTAAATAGTTTGTAAGTTTTCAAAGCATTTTAGTAAATGTACTCTATTTTTGCAAAAAATAAAATGTTTTCAACAAAGAATTTTAGTAAATGTAAACTATGTAAAAAAAAAAGTTTTCAAAGCATTTTAGTAAATGTAAACTGTTTGAAAATAAAGTGTTTTCAAAGCATTTTAGTAAATGTAACCTACGTTTGCAAAAAAAACTAATTCAAAACATTTTAGCAAATGTAAACTTTGCAAAAAAGTTTTCAAAGCATTTTAATAAATGTAGACTATATTTGTAAAAAAGCTTCCAACAAAGCATTTTAGTAAATGTAAACTATGTAAAAAAAAATAATGTTTCAACAAAGCGTTTCAGTAAATGTAAACTGTTTGCAAAAAAATATGTTTTCAACATAGCACTTTAGTAAATTAAACTGTTGCAATAAAAGTTTTCTGAACATTTTAGTAAATGAAAACCGTTTGCAAAAAAGTTTTCAAAGCATTTTAGCAAACGTAAACTGTGTTGGCAAAAAAATAGTTTGAACAAAGAATTTTAGTAAACGTAAACTGTGTTGGCAAAAAAATAGTTTGAACAAAGAATTTTAGTAAACGTAAACTGTGTTGGCAAAAAAATAGTTTGAACAAAGAATTTTAGTAAATGTAAACTGTTGGTTAAAAAAAAAAAAAAACAACAAAGCATTTTAGAAAATGCCCTAAAAAAATTTACGCATTAATTTTGCCAGCATTTATTTATGAATGCATAGAAAAAGTACAAAAAAAATCACGTTTTGAACCTTGCATTCTGTATTTGTGAACATGCATTTGCATGGACGATAATTCAAGAAATATAATACTTAAAGTTATGCAACTTTAAATCAGTCTAATTTAAAACCATTGCTTTCAGTATTACTTTTCCAGCATGTTTTGAGCACATGTACAGTAAATGCAATAAACCACACAGCTAATTCAATGTAAAACAAATTTATTCAGCAGGTTTCCTTTAAATTCAGAGAAGATGATATATTGTGAGACTTTGCTCCGGAGTTTCCAGCTGATTGCGTTAGCCGGTCGGCACAGTATTACTCTTAATAGTGTAGAATGAAATACTGTCATCATCGTATAATCAGGCGATCAAGAGCTGCAGGAGAAAACTCAGATGCATGTGGAAAAAAAATAAGGCTCTCACGTCAAAGACATCTGAGCACTTAAAAGCAGAAATGATGATGGCACCTTATGACAAACAGTTTTGAGTCCTTGAAAAGAGTTAAAGCTTCAAATCATATCACACATGCTCTCGTTGATTATACAAAGCAGTACACATACTCAAGTACTGCATGAAGAAGAAGAAGAAGAAATATAAAAGTAAACACCTGTTTATTTGACCCTATATATTTATAAAGCACACAAATACAAACGTGGCTTGTGCTGTTCGTGCCGAACCCTGCGGATTGAGAGAACAGATAAAAACAGGCCGTTGGCACTTAAAATACTGCAGTCCGAAGCCACGCGAGCGGCTTTCTTGTGCTATAATAAAGATACCGTAATAATGCAACAACCAAAACACAACAGTGCAACCGTTACAGCCTATGACTTAAAGAAATAGTTCAACTAATAATCAACATTAGCTTAAAACTCACTTTAAGGTCATCCGAGATGTAGATGAGTTTGTTTCTTTATCAGATTAGGAGAAAGGTAGCATTGCATCACTTGCTCAACAATGGATGTGAATGGGTGCCGTCAGAATGAGAGTCCAAACAGCTGATAAAAACATCACAATAATCCACAACACAGTCCATCCGTTAACATCTTCAGAAGACAAAAGCTGAAACAAAACCATCAAGATGTTTTAACCTATATTAATCTTCTTTTTGAAAAGAAAAAAATCTTAAAACTATGAATTGTCCACAGAAAATCCACTAAATAATGTTTTCCAGAAAAAAAATTTATATATATATATATATTCTTTTTTTTTTCTGGAAAACATTATTTAGTGGATTTTCTGTGGACAATTTAAAAAAAATCTTAAAATTATGAATTGTCTACAAAAAAGCCATTAAATAATTAATGTTTTCCAGAAAAAAAGATATATATATATATATAATTCTTTTTTTGTCATAGAAAAAAATCTTAAAATTATGAATTGTCTACAAAAAAGCCACTAAATAAATACTGTTTTCCAGCGCAAAAAAAATTATATATATATATATATATAATTCTTTTTTTGTCATAGAAAGAATCTTAAAATTATGAATTGGCCACAAAAAAACACCAAATGAATAAATAAATAAATAAAACCATTTTAACATAGAATAATACTAAATTATTAAAAATTAAAATAATGTAAAATAACAATTGTAATGTACATACAAAAAATATTTTTTATTTCGGCAAAAAAATAGCAAAAAAAAAAAAAAAAGTATAGTTTTGATTTTTTTTTTTTTTAGCTGTTTGGACTCTCATTCTGACGGCACCCATTCACTCCAGCGGATCCATCGGTGAGCAAGTGATGCAATGCTACATTTCTCCAAATCTGATGAAGAAACAAACTCATCTACATCTTGGATGTCCTGAAGGGTGAGCACATTTTCAGCAAATCTTCATTTTGGTCAAACTCTTCCTTTAATCAAATTAAAGTCTGAAGCCTTAGAGCTGCACAAAGCAACTAGACTAAATGCATTCAAGCACATTCATGAATCCATTCCTCAAAGAAGAACTACAGCTATTCCTAAAGTATAAATTCCCTCGTGACTTCAAGGGATCTTAAAGTTCTATAATAACAGAATTGTTTATTTCTACCTACTCGTATATTTCTGCCAGTGCAGCTACTATTTAATGCTGTATATCAGTGCAGTCGTCTAAATCTAACACAGAGAGGCGTTTGGCGCCACATTCAAGCTGGTCTTTGGTTTCCACTCACGTCCAGCTCAGATTCAGCACAAAAGCTCATTCATGACTATCGAAACGGTAAACATCATTTTCTCTCCCAAAAGTTTGGCGTTTGAGCCAAAGGTCTTTGCTACAAATTTGTTTTGGTTTCGAACTAAATCACACATAATATTTCTTAAATACTTATGATTCAATTAGATTTTGATTCATTTCCAAACTGATTCATTTTTTTAACCTAATGTTTTAAAGTGTTTGTAAAAATTGATTTAATTTTTACATAACAGCTATTTATGTTCAAGTTTAATGTTACAGAACTGTGTGAGTTATTAAATTATTTGGTTTTTTTAATAAATAATTTATTTTTAAATTATTAAAATATTAATTTGTTATTATAACTACATAACATTTATAATTAAAATAATTTAAAATAAATATAGATGAAAAAATGCAAAAAAGTAATAAAATTAATTGACTATGATCTAACAGCCCTTCATGCTGAAGTTAAATGTTACAGAAATATGACAATTAAATAAGAAAAAATAAATAAATAAAATAAAAATGGAGCTGAAGTTGAATGCTACAGAATTGTGACAATTTTTAAGCCAAATTAAAATATTATTATTTTAACTACAAATAATATTTAGAATTAAATAATAATTTTAAATAATAATAAAAAAATGTAAACAAATAAAATAAAAAATAAAAATGGAGCTGAAGCTGAATGTTACAGAAATGTGATTATTTTAAGCCAAATTAAAATAATATTAACTATATAAGAATATTTATAATTAAATAATAATTTTAAATAATAATAAAAAGTAAATAAAGTTGAAGCTGAAGTTGAATGTTACGGAAATGTGATAATTTTTTAAGTCAAATCAAAATAATATCATTAAAATGTTATTCTTTTAGCTATATAATAATATTTATAATTAAATAATAATTTAAAATAATAATTGAAATTGATGTAAAAAATAAAATAAAATAAAGAGCTGACGTTGAAAGTTACAGAAATATGTGACAAGTATTAACAAATTAAAATACTATTAAAATATTATTTATAATTAATAAAATCAAAATGTAGATGAAAAATGCAATAAAGAAAAAAAATCAGTGTTCATAAATTAATTCGACTGACATTAGTTAAATTTTTTTTTGTTTTTTATGTTTTAATTTAAGCTAAATTAAAATATTATTATTTTAACTATATAATAATAATTATAATTAAATAATTTAAAATAATAATTGAAATAGATGTTAAAAAATCAAATAAATAACAAATGGAGCTGAAGTTGAATGTTACAGAAATATGTAACAATTTTTACGTTAAAATAATATTATACTATATAATAATATTTAAAATCAAATAATAATGAACTTGAATAAACTTGAAACAGATGTTAAAATAAAATAAAAATGGAGCAGAAGTTGAATGTTACAGAAATATGTGACAATTTGTAAGCCAAATTAAAATAACACTATTAAAATATAAATATTATACTATAGTTAAAATAATATATTAATAGTAGTATTGTAATTTGGCTTGAAAAAAATTCACATATTTTTGTAATATTCAACTTTAGATCAATTTTTATTTTACTTTATTTTTACATCTATTTCAATTAAATTTCAAATTATTATTTAATTATACATATTATTCTATAGCTAAAATAATAATAATTTAATAATAATTTAAAATTATAATTGATGGATGCAAAAATAAAAACAAAATAAAAAATAAAATAAAATGAAATAAAAATCTCTCTATGCAATGTTTTTAACCAAATCCTTTAAAAGGTCATAAAAAATTTAATTTACTTTTGTTACAGCCATTCATGCCAAATCTGAACTTTACAGAAATGTGTGAATTTCTAAGATGAATTATTATTAAAATGGCATTAAATTAAAATAATAATTTAAAAAAAATTAAATGTAGATGTAAAAAAAAAAAAAATCTCTACACAGTTGTGAAACTCGTGTAAATAACATATTGCACTAGACTAATACTTTAAATTCAAATTTCAATTATATATATATTTTTGTAAATTACTTCAGAATTATTTGAGAAAGAATTGTGATGCATTTGTGAATCAATTTTTATCCAGCCCTATTGTTCACTTAGCATGGTAAAAAGAAAATAATAATTATAATAATAATAATAATTTAAAATAATAATTGAAATAAAATAAAATAAAAATGGAGCTGAAGTTGAATGTTACAGAAATATGTGAACATTTTAAAGCCAAATTAAAATAATAAAATATTATTATTTAACTATAAATACTATTTAAAATTAAATAATAATTAAAAATAAATGTAAAAATAAAATAAAATAACAAAATAAAAATCGAGCTGAAGTTGATTGTTACAGAAACATGACAATTTTTAAGCCAAATTAAAATAACACTATTCAAATATAAATATTATTCTATAGATAAAATAATAATATTTTAATTTTAAATTATTATTTAATTATACATATGTTTCTATAGTTAAAACAATAACAATATAATAATTTAAAATTATAATTGACAAATGTAAAAAAATTAAATAAAATAAAAATGAAAAAAGTGGTTTCTCTTTATGCAAATGTTTTTAACCAAATATTTTAAAGGTTCATAAAAAAATTAATTTACTTTTGTTACAGCCATTCATGCCAAATCTGAACTTTACAGAAATGTGTGAATTTCTAAGATGAATTATTATTAAAATGGCATTAAATTAAAATAATAATTAAAAAATAATTTAATGTAGATGTAAACAAAAAAAACTCTACACTAGTGTAAATAACATATTGCACTAGACTAATACTTTAAATGAAAATTTCAATTATAAATATATTTTTGTAAATTACTTCAGAATTATTTGAGAAAGAATTGTGATGCATTCGTGAATCGATTTTTATCCAGCCCTATTGTTCACTTAGCATAGTAAAAAGAAAGTAATAATAATAATAATAATAATAATAATAATAATAATTTAAAATAATAATTGAAATAAAATAAAATAAAAATGGAGCTGAAGTTGAATGTTACAGAAATATGTCAACATTTTAAAGCCAAATTAAAATACAAAATATTATTATTCAACTAAAATTATATTAAAAATTAAATAATAATTAAAAATAAATGTAAAAATAAAATAAAATAACAAAATAAAAATCAAGCTGAAGTTGATTGTTACAGAAACATGACAATTTTTAAGCCAAATTAAAATAATACTATTCAAATATAAATATTATTCTATAGATAAAATAATAATATTTTAATTTTAAATTATTATTTAATTATACATATTTTTCTATAGTTAAAACAATAACAATTAAATAATTTAAAATGTAAAAAATAAAATAAAATAAAATAAAAATGAAAAAAGTGGTTTCTCTCTATGAAAATGTTTTTAACCAAATATTTTAAAGGTTCGTAAAAAATTTAATTGACTTTTGTTACAGCCATACATGCTAAATCTGAATGTTACAAAAATGTGTGAATTTTTAAGCTGAATTATTATTAAAATGGCATTAAATTAAAATAGTAATTTAAAAAAAATTAAACGTAGATGTAAAAAATAAAAATAAATCTCTACACAGTCGTGAATCTTGTGTAAATACCGTTTTGCACTGAACTCATACTTTAAAATAAAATTTCAATTATATATATATGTGACCCTGGACCACAAAACCAGTCATAAGTATAAATTTGTCGAAATTGAGATTCTTATGTCATCTGAAAGCTGAGTAAATAAGCTTTCCATTGATATATTGTTTGTTAGAATAGGACAATGTTTGTCTGAGATACAACTATTTGAAAACCTGGAATCTGAGGGTGCAAAAAAAATCTAAATATTGAGAAAATCGCCTTAAAAGTTGTCCAAATGAAGTTCTTAACAATGCATATGACTAATCAAAAATAAAGTTTTTATATATTTATTGTAGAAAAATTTACAAAATATCTTCATGGAACGTGATCTTTACTTAATATGCTAATGATTTTTGGCAATAAACAAAAATCGATAATTTTGACCCATACAATGTATTTTTGGCTAATGCTACAAATATACCCGTGCTACTTAAGACTGGTTTTGTGGTCCAGGGTCACACATATATATATATATATATATATTTATTATATATATTTTTTGTAAATCACTTCAGAATTATTTGAGAAAAGATTGTGATGCATTTGTGAATCGATTTTTTCCAGCCCTATTGTTCACTCAGCATGATTAAAATAAAATAAAATAAAAATAATAATTCTTATGATCCTGAAAAAGACGTCCCACAGCACTAGTGTTTCTGACAAAGAGCGTATCAAAAATAAACATCCCCTCGTGCGTTTACTGTACCGTAACAGTGCGGTTCATGATCTACCGGCGTAACATCCTGGTCACTGAAGTTATTGCTAGACTGGAACAGAAACAGCTTTTCAGTGCAACTTGAAGTTGAAAGAAAAGAAAGCAGGGAGAGCGAGCAGACTGACATTATTTACTGATCAGCTTGACCAGACTCTGCCGGAGGTCGTTGAGGTCGAAGATCTTGACGTCGAGGATCTGAATGACTCTCTGCACCTCGTTCTCGGCCCGTTCGCGATCCTCCAGCGCCGACGCCAGGTTCTGCTCGGCGTTCTGCACGCGGCGCTCCAGATCCACGTTACGCATCTCCAGCTCCTGAAAAACACATTCACAGGCAAATCACATGAAGTGTGTGGTCAGTAATTAAGCCCAGTAGAAATAGTTAGAAAATGTCTTCAAATCAAACACACATGCTCTCGTTGTCCAGAATACAAAGCAGTCACATACTGACGGTACTGCGTGAAGAAAAAATATCACATTAAAATCAAACTTTAACCTTAACCTGTAAAGTGTTCAGAAAATGTACTTGACTTCTAGAAATGTGTTAACACTTATTAATAATTAACAATAATTTACCTTAAGATTAATTTCATGTAAATGCAGAAAATACACAATCAACGCTGTTCTAATCTACTATTTTAAAGTGTTTGTAAAAATGTATTTTGACTTTTACATAGCAGCTATTCACACTTGAGTTGGTGTTTTTAAGATCATTTTAAAAATTTGGTTAAAAGCATTGCATAGAGATAGACCACTTTTTCCATTTTTATTTTATACATCTATGTCAATTATCATTTTAAATTATTATTAAATTCTAAATATACTAGATAATTTGGCTTAAAATTGTCATATATTTTTGTAACGTTCAACTTCAGCTCCATTTTTTTGTAATTTTATTTTATTTTCACATCTATTTTAATTATTATTCAATTATAAATATTAATCTATAGTTTTAATTTTGCTTAAAAGTGGTCACATTTCTGTAACATTCAACTTCAGATCTGTTTTTATCTTATTTTATTTTCACATCTATTTGAATTATTATTTTAAATTATTATTTAAGTATAAATATTATTCTATAGTTAAAATAATACATTTTAATATTTTAATTTGGCTTAAAAATGGTCACATATTTCTGTAACATTCAACATCAGCTCCATTTTTTGTAATTTAATTTTATTTTCACATCTATTTTAATTATTATTCAATTATAAATATTAATTTATAGTTAAAATAATATTTTAATTTGGCTTAAAAGTGGTCACATATTTCTGTAACATTCAACTTCAGATCAGTTTTTATTTTATTTTATTTTCACATCTATTTGAATTATTATTTTAAATTATTATTTAATTATAAATATTATTCTATAGTTAAAATAATACATTTTAATATTTTAATTTGGCTTAAAAATGGTCACATATTTCTGTAACATTCAACTTCAGCTCAATTTTGTATTTTATTTTTACATCTATTTCAATTATCATTTTAAATGATTTGATTATAAATATTATTATATAGTTGAAATAATTTTTATTTTACTTTATTTTTACATATATTTCAGTTATAATTTTAAATGATTATGTAATTTCCATATATTATTATATAGTTAAAATAATATTTTAATCATATTATTTTAACTTGGCTTAAAAATTGCCACATATTTCTGTAACATTCAACTTCAGCTCCATTTTACTGTTATTTTATTTTTACATCTATTTCAACTATCATTTTAAATTATTATTTAATTATAAACATTATTTTATAGTTAAAATAAAAAATATTTTAATAATACTATTTTAACTTGACTTAAAAAATCACATATTTCTGTAACATTCACCTTGAGCTCAATTTTTTATTTTATTTTTTTACAGCTATTTCAATGAATATTTTCAATTATTAGTTAATTATACATATTATACAGTTCAAATAATATTTTAACTACCACATATTTCTGTAACATTTAACTTCAGAGCAAGTTTTATTTTACTTTATTTTTTACATCTATTTCAATTATTATTTTAAAATATTATTTAATTATAAATATCATTTTAATTATTTATTTTAATAATATTATTTTAATTTGGCTTAAATATCACATTTCTGTAACATTCAACTTGAGCTCAATTTTTTATAAATTTTTTTACAGCTATTTCAATTAATATTTTCAGTTATTATTTAATTATACATATTATACAGTTCAAATAATATTTTAACTGCCACATATTTCTGTAACATTTAACTTCAGCTCAAGTTTTATTTTACTTTATTTTTACATCTATTTCAATTATTATTTTAAATTATTAATTATAAATAGTATTATATAGTTCAAATAATTTTTTAATTTGGCTTAAAAATAATAATTTATTGCAAATGCAAAAAAGTGCATTTTTTAAATGCTATTATTTATTTTTAACATTTTCAATTTTCTAATTTTAAACACTACTTTTGAAGTGTTAAAAACAGCCAATTTATGCTTCAGTTGAGTGTTTCAGAGATGTGACAATTTTTAAGCTAAATTATTATTATAATCAAATACAATATTATATATTAAAATATATAATATTATATTATATCAAATAATAATTATTATTATAATTTATTAATATTAAAAATATAATTTAAAAATGAATAAATAAGAATGTAAACAAAATTAATGTAAATGTAAAAAAATTTCAATGTTTAAACTATAACATTTTTAAGCTAAATTAATATTGTTAAAATACAATCATTTGTACAATTTTAATCGAAATCGTATTAAATCATTACTTTAATTATATAATATTTATAATTACAATAATATGTAATATTGTGAATCTTGTGTAAATAACTTGCATTTTTTAAACTCTCATTTTTTCAATCCAAAATCATTTGAGAAAGGATTGTGATGCACAATTATTATTAAAATTTAATAAAACCTTTCCATTATATATACAAATAAAAATAATAATAATAATATTTATTATTCTTATTTATTAATGTAAAATATAATTAAAAATAAATAATAATGTCAAATAATTTTATGTAATAAAGTTTTGATTCCCCGAGTAATTACATTTATAACATTTCTGTGATGCATTAAATTAAACTAGTAATACCTGACAATGCTTAACTAGTAATATTTACAAAATGTGTCTTTGTTTTGTTTTATTGACATGTTTTATTAATGTAAAGCATGCACCTGTAGTCTGTGAATGGCTTCTTCTCTGTCCTGCTCCAGCTCATGGAAGTTGGACTTCTTACTCTGGAGAATACGGATCTCCTGAAACACACAGAGATCCAATAATGTGCAGAAATATATAATACAGTGAGGATTTGCAGGAGTTTGAGGAGATGTTTGCAGCAACTGGACTAGTGACTTTCAGTAAAGTGCATCTGTAGGTCACCGGACTCTCCCTTTGTCAGACAGACAGACAGACGTATGTATATGTATATATTGGCTCTCACCTCGTCTTTCGCCTTCAGCAGGTTCTCCAGCTCCTCCAGGGATTGAGTGAGCTCATCTTTCAGCATGTCGCTGGGTCCCTGACCGCCGTGAGCCTCCAGATCCGCCACCTACAAACAAAAATCATCTGTCAGAGCCATCATTAACATGCATGATGTGTGCAATAAACACAGTGTGCTCAGATACACGTGGCATGTGCAAAAGCACATAAAAAGTCCTTAAAGCCCAACTGACTTCATTAATATTATCATGAACTGCTATCTTGAGGCTCCTCATGACAAATTCCAAAATGATTATTCAATTTTATCTAATATTTGAATGTGTTTGTAAAGATTTATTCGATTTTTTATGATTCGATTTTTTGTAACTTACATTACAGTTTGAATGAGATGTTACAGAAATGTATTTTTAAATAATAATAATAATAAGAAGAAATAAATAAAATGTAATTTTTACAAAAATATATTTGCCCTCTATATAATATTCATTCATGGTGAAGATGTTCTAGAAATGCATTTTTAAGCTAAATTATTATTATTTTTAATTACATTAGTAATAATTAAATTAATAATTCAATTCTTATTAAACACTTTAATAAAAAATAAATAAAAAAATGATAAAAAAGGTTAAATATATTTTATTTTTGAAATTGGATTAAATTGAATTACACTTAAATAACAGTTCCCCTTCAGTCGTTTCACTACGACGTTACATATGGGAACTCGCTTGAGAGTCCAATCATCTCTGAGCCTTATTCAAAAGGCCAATGAAAACTGGCAGGTGGCGTTTGCATGCCAAGCCACGTTCCCTACATACGGGTATATAAGATGGCGGCATGCAGCCAGTTATTCAGACTTTTGCTTCAGAGCCGTTCTCTCTGCCCGAGCCTACAACATAAACAAAAAAAAAAATCAAAATTGCAACGTTCCTGCTGCTCTTCCCCGCTGGTGTGCTGCCATCTAAAAGAGCTTTCTAAAAGAGTGTTTTGGCAGCCGCCAGTGGGATCCTGCGGGCGGCCGTTTTCACGGCCAGAAAAGCCTCCTGCTCTCCAGCGAGTGAGCCTTACATGTCTGGGCCGAGAGCATGCTGAGGCAGCGTTCACGGATGGTACGTACGTTCATTGCGAACGCATGACCATGGCTTCGCTGAAGTACCGCCATTCTTTTGCAAGACGGCTCCCCTCGACATCCCGCAGCAGGTCGTTAAGCCGTCAATGCTTTTCGGCCGCCGTGGCAAGACACGAGGGGGACCTACGGGTCACTGTACAGAACATGCCGCCGGCAACCCCAGCCCTGCGACCTTCTGTACCTCTGCGCAGTCCCGTGGAGCTTTCAGAGCAGTACATTTCCCCGCCAGCCGGGCTGAGCGTCTCCTTTGGCGCTCCAGCAGAGGAGGAGATGTCTGTTGCAGCATCAGAGGGAGAGTCTGGGGGTGAAGCGGACATCTCGGCCGGCCAGCGCCCCCCCGTGGTCGCTGTTCCGTCTGAGGTGGACGCCGAACTCTCGGCTATGCTCCTCCGAGTCACCAGGGGGATCAGTCTGGAGGTACCCCAAGTGCCTTCGGCTGATCCTTCTAGGCTGGATGACTGGTTCCTGGGAAGGGCTTCCGCGGCTCTGCCGCGCTCCCCCCGTTTCCATTCTTCCCGGAGGTGCACGAGGAGCTGGTTAAAACATGGCGGGCGCCTTTTTCATCTCGCCCGCGCCCCAGCTCCTCTCCCCTCGCCAACCTCGATGGCGGGGCAGCCCGGGGATATGTATCGGTCCCCCAGGTCGAGCGCGCTGTTGCGGTCCACCTTTGCCCGCGTGGCGCTGCCACCTGGCGGGACCAACCACATCTCCTGTCCTGCCTGCGGGCCGCATTTATCACTTATCATTTATGCTATGGCCATTTTACAGGTCTTTCAGGCCCAGGCCTTAAAACAGCTGCACGAGGGTGGTCCTGACCAAGACGTGATGCAGGAACTCCGCGCCGCCACCGACTTCGCTCTACGGGCGACAAAGGTCACGGTGTGGTCTCTTGGTCAGGTGATGTCCACGGCAGTGGTCCAGGAGCGACACCTATGGCGTTGATGGCAGACTCCGACAAAGCTCGCTTTCTCGACGCTCCCATCTCCCAGAGCGGCCTATTCGGCGACACTGTCGAGGACTTCGCCCAGCAGTTCTCAGCAGTCCAGAAGCAGATGGAGGCCATCAAACATATCCTGCCCCACCGCGAAGCTTCCATCCCGCCGTCGGTGGCCCCGCCTCCACCTGCTCGTCGCCGAGGGCGCCCCCCTGCCCCCAAAAACATCTACAGCTCCCTCACCTGCTGAGGTCCATGAAGCCAGGCTGGCAGCCCAGCGCAGAGCTGGCCGCAGGAGAGTGGCGCCATCCGTGCCTCAGGGACCGGCCAAGAATACTCGCAAGTAAGCTGCGAAACGTCCCTGACGCGGGTAACCCAGAGGTGATGGAGATTGCTCTTCGGGGGACGATGACATCCATGTCCCCACTCCCGGTGGAGGGCCGGGAGCTGCTGTGTACTCAAATATCTTTCTCACAGAAAGAGCTATTTCCTCACCTCTGGGGCCTCTACCCCGAGTTCCCCTTTCGAGCAGCACTTCCACTCCTCAGAACCGGACTCGGAGCCTGATTTCGCCAGCGCGGGAACCAGGGAAGAAGGTAAGTGCCGCTTATGGCAGTCAGACTTTTCCCCCTTCTGGGATCAGTCCTCTTCCCCTTCCCCCCCAGGCTGCCCCACCGCGGTCACGTCGGTCAACGTTCCCTTGATACCACTGGCGAACCGGTTGGGGACCTGGCTTCGCTTCCCAATCCTTCGCGGTGGTTGATACGGACGGTACATCTCGGCTATGCGAATCAGTTCGCCAGGCGTCCGCCCAGGTACAGAGGCGTCCTCTTCACTTCTGTCCATTCGGACACGCATTAGATGTTGAAAAAGCAAAAATATTTGTAAATACTGAACTTTGGCTTTCAGATAACAGCCATTCATGCTAAAACGAGATGTTACAGAAATGCATTT
>NC_133370.1:3759340-3801436 GCF_049309525.1 Garra rufa
CTCTCAATTTTTTTTTGGCTCCTCCTGACGACCAGATGTCTATCGCGGCATCGGGGGGTGAGCCAGACTTCTCGGGGGAGGACGATCCCGGGCTTTGCTTTGTCCCGTCCGAGCATTAAGGTGCTACGTTGACCGGACGCAAAGCTTTAGGACCTCAGACCAACTCTTCATTTGTCACGGAGGACGGCAGAAGGGGAAGGCCGTCTCCAAGCAGAGGATGGCTCACTGGATAGTGGATGCCATGGCCCTGGCTTACCAAGCCCTGCCCTGCCCGCTCAGGTTGCGAGCTTACTCAACTTGAAGTGTTGCATCCTCCTGGGCGCTGGCTCACGGCGCCTCGCTATCTGACATTTGTAGAGCTGCGGGCTGGGTGACCCCCAACATGTTCGCTAGGTTTTATAGTCTTCGTGTAGAGCCAGTCTCCTCCTGTGCTCTCACCTCAAACGGGTAGAAACACAGAGTGGCACTGGCTTGGGTCGGCTTGCTATCTTCTCCAAAGTGTCTATACAGTTGACCCTGTCGAGTTCCTCCTTCCTCCGCTCCTGACGTGGCGGAACGTCTAGGCGCCAGGCCCTCTCTCGATGAATCCTTCAGAACCGATAGAAGGCTCGGGATAATATGAGAGACCTAGGATGCCCATATATCTTCCACGGTAATCCGTTGAGGCCGTGTTTCCCCGGTAGACCATCTACCATCATCATGAGGGTTCAATCACCTCCAATCTTCCATATGTCCTAGTATGAGCCATATGAGTATTGCTTCGAACCTCCCACAGGATGGGTGGGGGCTCCGCACCTTCCCAGTGCTCCAGCCTCACTGAAGTGGGTAGTGCTATGTTATACAGTGACTGGTCTCTCCTGATCTGCCCTTGGCCTAAGCAAAAAAAATGGAGGCCAGGTAGCCTGCTCAGGGCACTGGAGGGGGGCAGCAGCTGCGGCGCTTTGCTAGGGATCCCAATTCGTCGGCCGACTCGGCTCCTCAGCGAAAACCTGTCTATGCATTGCACTGGCTGCCTATTTATGCTCACGCTGTGATCAGCGACAGCTGGATGCAATCATGCATGCCAATGTGCATTGGCTCGTTTAGTTTACACACAAAGAGGATTGGTATCTCTAAGCGATATCCCAATTCGTCAGCCTCCGACGTGATGTCTCCGTTCCCTCCTTCAGGGAACGAGGGTTACATACGTAACCGAGACGTTAGTTTTAGTAATTTTGTTATGTGCTTTTGTCATTTTTATTATTTGATATATATATATATATATATATATATATATATATATATATATATATATAAATTTACCTTTATTTTCTTTTTATTTCAGTTTTAGTTTTAGTAATTTCTTTTTTTGTCTTTATTACTTCATCTTAAACTTAATTCAGTTAATTGCCAAGGCAACGTTTCTAATTTTCATTAAGTTTTTTGGTGTGTGTGAGTTTGTACTAACCTGTGTCGGCTGTCTGCTGTTTTTAGTATAAAACGCCTCCAAATTTGGGACAGGAGTGACTTTCAAGCGAACTTGATCTTTCACTCCTAAAACTCTGCTGAGAGGAAACGCCACAAGTCTGCATGAGAGAGAGAGACAGGAAACAAAGGATTTAGGACACATGATGCATTGTCACTAAATGAGGCCTTTATTCACATCCTCACAGAAAATAAGAGCATGCATTGCTCACAGGTTGCTCAAGAAAAGCTTGTATATTCAAATTAGGGATGCACCGTTGTATCGGCCAATTTATGATTATTTTGAAGCCATCGGCATATCAGAGATAGCATGAAAAGAGCCGATATCAATGGTTTATTAATTAAATGCACTGTTGAGTCAACTTTAAAAAATGTGTTACTCTGCTTCCTTAAAATTTTAAGTTCAGTCAACTCTATTAAGTTAAGTTGTACTAAGTGACAACTTAGATATTCGAGTTGACTAAACTAAAAAAATTGGTTTGTTAAATTTAAAAGCTGTGTTTGTTACCTGGCTGCCTTAAAATGTTAAGTTCAGTCAACTCAAATAAGTGAAATTGTACTGAGTGACATCTTAAATATTCAAGTTGACTGTTGCATGTCTGTTGCATAATCCAATGTTTTTCTCTAAAAAAAAAAATTTAAATACTTGGTAAAACAAAATAAAATCTCTACAAAATATCAAAATATAGTTTGTCAGACAGCATACGGCCTATGCAAATGTTAAGACGCATCCAACGGGTGAAATGTAAAAGTCAAGTCAAAGTCAAAGTCAACTTTATTGTCAATTCTGCCACATGTACAGGACATACAGAGAATTGAAATTGCGTGCATAAAAGTAACATTAAATACAAAGGTAGAATTTAAAAAATACAAATAAATACAAATAAACATATGATATATAAAATGAAAAACACAATATACAAGTAAGGGCACATGGTAGAGAGTGCAAACCATGTAAACAATATAGTGCAACAGAGCTTGTAAATGTGTAAAAGTGTCAGAGCAGTCTTGTAACAGTCTTATGAGCAGTGTGAGGTAGTTGGCAGACCAATGCTGCACAAAGTGACTGGTGCAGCTCAGTGTGTGTGTGTGTGTGTGTGTGTGTGTGTGTCAGAGTTCAGAAAGTTTGTGGGGCAGAAGAGGGGAGTGGGGGCAGAGCCGGGAGAGAGTTGAGCTTCCTGACAGCCTGATGGATGAAGCTGTCCCTCAGTCTGCTGGTCCTGGCCTGGAGACTCTGCAGTCTCCTCCCTGATGGCAGCAGGCTGAAGAAGCTTTGCATTGGGTGGGTGGGATCGGCTGCTATGCAGAGGGCTTTTTTGGTGAGACATGTGTTGTAGATGTCCTGGAGGGAGGGGAGAGGGACACCAATGATCCTCTCAGCTGCTCTGACTATGCGCTGGAGAGTTTTTTGGCAGGGCGCATTGCAGGGTCCAAACCACACAGTGATGCAGCTCGACAGGATGCTCTCGATGGTTCCTCAGTAGAATTAGTACATGATGGGGGCTGGTGCTCTTGCTCTTCTTAGTTTGCGGAGGAAGTAGAGACGCTGCTGTGCTTTCTTGGCCAGTGCAGTGGTGTTGTTTGTCCAGGAGATCCTCAGTGATGTGCACACCCAGGAACTTGGTGCTGCTCACTCTCTCCACAGACGCACCGTTGATGGTCAGAGGAGCATGTTACTGCCAACCCGTACTGCTTGTGGTCTTCCTGTGAGGAAATCCAACAGCCAGTTACACAGTGAGGTGTTGAGCCCCAGCTGGACCAGTTTTTGTGTGAGCTTAATTGGTTGACTTATTTTAATGGTAGCCACCTTTTTAGACTCCTGAATCCAGTGATACCAAACATGCCAGGTTTTACCTCATGGTTTGTGCAACGTTGCATTTTAGCACTTATAAAACAGCCAATATCTTAGAAACCATTACTCCGATCAACACGGAACCACCGTTAAAAAATTTTGTAAACATAGCCAGCTACATGCTAATGCCCAATTGCCAAAATTTTGATAGCAAAGTTTTTTCTACTTATATATAAAAATGTCTATAACTCCAAAACAAAATGAGATATTTACACCAAATTTGACACACATATGTATGGGCACACTCTAAGGAAACCCACAAAAATTGGTGGGATTGTGCCTCTTGGTGGCGCTATAATTGAACAAAACATGAAATTGCCATTGACTGCAATAGAGTATTATGATATAAAATGCTTCATTTTACGAATGCATTGGTGTACCATTATGAAACTTTGTATGTACCATCAAGATTATGACCTGAAAGTACTCAAAAAGTTTTGAGACATTGCCACCTTGTTCTCAAATTCCGATTTCCGAACTGTAATAATGCAGAGACCACAGAACCACAGAAAAAGAAATGTTTAAATACTGATTTTGCTTGGAGTGAACGATAATTTTTTTTTTTTTTAGTTTTTAAGCACTGCTTTATGCATTCGACCAATATCGGTATTGGCTGTGTGGAAGCATTTAAAACATGTCAGAGAAAGATGCAAAAATCATTACAAGCACCAACAGCACCAGACTGTTTAGTATCACATCGCAGATCTTCCATGAGAAGAAAAATGGCTGGTTGTTGCTGGTTACTGTATGATGACTGAAATCGCCAAATGGCCTTAAACCATTAGTAAATAACCTACAGAATGTTATGTTGTCTAATACACGCACCAATTGTATTTATTCTGACAGCGCTGCACGAGCTCCTTAGACAGGGTTCAAAGTCCAAAGCGTGAGGAAAATCTGCGTAATGAGAATCATTCATAAATCTGCTGCTGTCAGCAAAAACTAGTACTGAGGTCTTCTTGTGGGTTTCCGCCAAAATAAAAGTCAACATTTATAAATGTAAGTATTGTAATTTTACTGTTGTTCTGTAAAATAAAATTAAAAAGTAAGACAAAAATAATGATAACAATCATTCCAACAGCTCTATTAATGCATTTATTATAACATTCTCCTTTGCTCAGCAAGGCTGCATTTATTTGCACATTAAAAACACATGGCTGATTCAAGAAGTCTTAAAAATGGCCAAAGAATATTATTTTACTAACTTATTAATTTTAAGCTAAATTGCGTTTGTTGGAAGGCTATAATGTCTACTAGAATCTAAAAATGTTCAGTGTTAAGTAAATATTTTTAAATTGTTGTTTTGGAATTTTTTTTTTTTTTTTTGAAAAGCAAGACAAAACTCTAAAAATCACATATTGGCTATTTAAATTATGCAATTAGAGGAAAAACACGAAAAACTGTGTTTGGTCCGTTCGGGTTCGGCCAATAATTTTCATTTCGGTGCGTCCCTATAATACCTTTACAAACACTATTATTGTATTTGAATCAGTTTGCATTGGTTGGACTTTAATTAGACGTGGAAACATAATCTGGGATCAATGGGGGGTGAAACCGGTCGCAGCATCAGCTCACATGACAGGCTCTTTGTGTTGCTATAGCGATCAGCTGCTGCAGCAACACACACACACACACACACACACACACACACACACACACACACACACACACACACACACATGCTTCTCTGTGTCTGCCTGCTGCTGTTTGTTGATACAGCGTCTCCCTCCCTAACTATAACACAGCAGCCTTCATCTGCTTTCTCAGGCCACACACACAATACACAGAAACACACACCTGCTAGTCCGCTGTCACCACAAAGACACGTAAAGTTACACCACAGCAGACGCCAAACGTGCAAAACTAAACAAAGAGACTGATTGCATGCGGAGATACAGCAGATTCAAGCATGCATTCTAAACATTCAAGAATGTATGCATGAGAGAGACTCATGGAATCAGTTAAACTAACAAACAACTTTCATTAGCAGTACGGAAAGATGACTGAACACTGAGAGACGTCACAGAATATCACATTCTTGCAATTTAAACATCTATAAATTATTTTACCAAAATGTTTATTTTTTTAAAGAAAGTGCCAAGGTTGGTCTGCTAACAAATTCTTTTATTTTATTATTTTGTGACCATTACAGATTCAATTATGTAATCAGTTAAGGACAAAAAAATAAAGAAAAACTTGTAATAATAATAGTAATAATTATAATTATAATATTAATCAAACAAATCAGTAAAGAAATATATTACTATTCCAAAATAAATAATAGATAATTGAATAAATAATTAACAAAAGCATCAATAAAAATATATTTGTATTCGAATAATAATATTGTACTTTAAAATATAAAAACTGTATTTATTATTATTATTACTATTAATAATAAACTTTAAAATCAATAAAAAAAACTCTTGCAAAAATAAAACTGTACTGTAAAATACATTTATATTTAATAAAAAAATAATAATGCCTTTATTATTACTTTATTACTATTATTATTATTATTATTAAAAAACAGATTTTTTTATCATGAAAATCAATATATCAATAAAATTATATTTGTATAGATATAATAATATTGTACTAAAATACAAAATGTATTATTATTATTATTATTATTAATAAAAATATTATTATTATAATACATTCATTATTACTATTAATTTTATTCTTATTACAAAACTTCAATTTTTTGGTTATTTAAATTATAAAAATTAAACATCAATAAAAATGTATTTGCGTTGGAATAATAATATTGTACTTTAAAATATTTGCAATAATATTTTTTTACTGTAAAATAAACATTTATATTCAATAATAATAATAAAACATTTATTATTGCTATTAGTTTTATTATTACTATTATTGAACTGATTTTTTTATCAAATAGAAAAAATATTATTATTATTAATAATAATAATAATAATAATAATAATAATAATACATTTATTATTACTATTAGTTTGTATTTAAATAATAATATTGTATTTTAAAATATATAATTTGTATTTATTATTAATAAATGTATTACTATTATTATTATTCAAATAATTCAAGTAAACAAATCAATAAACATTACTCACAATAATAATACTGTACTGTAAAGTAAAAAAAAAATATTATTAATAATAATAATAATAATAATAACAATACATTTATTATTACTATTAGTTTTATTATTATTATTATTGTTATTGAACTTTTTTGCTATTCAAATTATAACAATTAAATACATCAATAAAAATTATATTTGTATAAGAATAATAATATTGTACTAAAATATAAAAATGCATTTATTAATAATAATAATAATAATAATAATAATAAATGTATTATTACTATTAGTTTTTTTAATTATTATTTAACTTTTTTATTCAAATTATAAAAATTAAACACATTAATAAAAAAATGTATTTGTTTTAATTTTAAAATATAACAATATATTTAAAAAATAAAAAGTAATATTCAATAATAATGATGATAATAATACATTTATTATTACTATTAGTTTTATTATTATTTTTTTTTTTGCTAATCAAATTATGCAAAACATATCAAATGTATTTATTAACAATAATAATTATTATTATTTAAATTAATTTTAATAATTATTATTATTATATTCATATTCAGGTTGGAAAATATGGAAATGCATAAAAATATGTCATATAATCACATCCCTGCTCAAGGAATGTCCAAAAAATGCAGTGATACTGTGGTGCTTTTTCTAATTGAACTTGTCTTGTGTTATTAAATCAGGTCAAAGCTGGTTAAATTACATTTAAAGCCCTGAGGACTTGATAAAGTCATCAGTCACCTCTCAAAAGCGTAACGAAGCATGATGAATCCCAGAGCAAGAGGCAGAGCCAGCAGCAGATCCCGCGGGAGAGGACGCCGAGAGCCCTCCATCTTCTCCATATCCGCCCAGCTGATCCCCGGAGGAAGCCAGTACTCCTGCTTCCACAGCCACTGACTGATCTGCTCCATCCTCCAGAGGGGGAACTGAGGGAAAAAACACATTACTAGAGAACTAGATAAAAAAGTTTGTCAAGACAAACTTTAAGTTGGCTTGAGAAAGCCGGACCAAAAAGTTTAAAATGTTTTAAAGTTTTAATTAAGTTTGACTGCTTTCAGTCTGAAATAGTTTGAAGTTAAAAGCCAGTTATTAGCATCACTAGCATGTTGTTAGTATGATTAACATGTTACTAGGATGTTGTTATCAGGTTTCTAGCATGATTAGCATGTTACTAGCATGTTGATAGCATTATTTTAACATAATAAGCATGTTACTAGCATGTTAACATGACTCTAACACGATTAACAATTTATTAGCATGTTACTAGCATGTTGTTTATCAGGTTTCTAGAACGATTAGCATGTTACTAGCATGTTGCTACCATAGTAAGTTATTAACATGTTGCTAGCATGATTAGCATGTTACTAACATTTTGTTGTTATCAGGTTTCTAGAACAATTAGCATGTTACTAGCATGTTGCTACCATAGGAAGTTACCAACATGTTGCTAGAATGATTAGCATGTTACTAGCCTTTTGGTCGCATTATTTTAACATAATTAGCATGTTACTACCATGTTAACATGATTAGCAATTTATTAGCATGTTACTAGCATGTTGTTATAAGATTTCTAGCTCGATTAGCATGTTACTAGCATGTTGCTACCATAGTAAGTTACTAACATGTTGCTAGCATGATTAGCATGTTACTAGCCTTTTGGTAGCATGATTTTAACATAATTAGCATGTTTTTAACATGATTAACATGTTACTAGCATGTTAACATGACTCTAACATGATTAGCAATTTGTTAGCATGTTACTAGCATTCTGCTACCATGATTAGTAAGTTACTAACATGTTGTTACAATGATTAGTAAGTTACTTGAATGTTGTTATGAGGTTTCTAACATAATCAGCATGTAACTAGCCTTTTGGTAGCATGATTCTAACATAATTAGCGTGTTTAACATGATTAACATGTTACTAGCATGTTAGCATGACTCTAGCATGATTAGCAATTTATTAGCATGTTACAAGCATGTTGTTAACAGGTTTCTAGCATGATTAGCTACTTACTAGCATTTTGCTTCCATGATTAGCATGTTACTAACATGTTGTTAGCATGATTAGCAAGTTACTAGCATGTTGCTTCCATGATTAGCATGTTACTAACATTTTGTTAGCATGTTTAGCAAGTTACTAGCATGTTGCTTCCATGATTAGTAAGTTACTAACATGTTGTTATCAGGTTTCTAGCATGATTAGCATGTTATTAACATGTTGTTAGCATGATTAGCATGTTACTAGCATGTTGTTACTAGTATGTTGTTACTAGTATGCTGTTAGCATGATTAGTCAGTTACTAGCATGTTGCTAGCATGATTAACTTGTCACTAGCATATTACTACCATGGTTACCAAGTTATTGACATGTTAGGTAGTTAGGAATGATTAGCATGTTACTAACATGTTGTTACTAGTATGCTGTTAGCATGATTAGTCAGTTACTAGCATGTTGCTAGCATGATTAGCTTTTCACTAGCATATTACTAGCATGGCTACCAAGTTATTAACATGTTAGGAAGTTAGGAATGATTAGCATGTTACTAGCATGTTGTTACTAGTATGCTGTTAGCATGATTAGCTTGTCACTAGCATATTACCGGCATGGTTACCAAGTCATTAACATGTTAGGAAGTTTCTAGCATGATCAGCATGTGTCTAGCATGTTATTTGCATATTGTTAGCATTATTTACAAGTTACTAGCATGTTGCTAACACAATTTTATTAAAAAAAAAGAAAAAAAAAAGAAAAAAGAAAAGAAAAGAAAAAGATTTTTAATTATCTGGAGAATATTTACTGTTTTAATGAGATAATATCTTAAATATTTTATTCCACAAAGATTTTTTTTCTTTTACATTTTTTTTTTTTGAAAAAGAACAATTCATGATAACTGATATTAACTAATATTAAATGAGCAAAATAATGGTAAACCTATTTCATTAATATTTTTAGGTGCACAAATAAATTTTGACAGCCATAAATTACATTTTGTAAAATATTAATAATAATAAATATTATTAATAATAATATTATTATATTATTTAAAAAAAAAAAATAATAATAAAAAAAAAATTGTCCCCAATATTTGACCCTATTTTGACCCCCTGTGGGTGTCAAATGTATCTGATGTACCCTGAGGGAAGTCATCATGTCCATCAGATAAATCTTTGCACATGTAATGTCAGTTATCTTTGTCGTTTGACTCTTTAGTAAATGTTTTTGACGACACACCTGCCTAAAACTCACCTGACCGACAGATAACTGCTGATATCTGCTTAAACAACGAGACCTTCTCGTTTTACGAGGAATAAACAATCTTCAGCAAGTTGACGGTCACGAGACACATTCATAATACAGGGAAATGTCCGATACCTGCTTATGTCCTGTGCTGGGTTTCCTGGCGGATGAAGATGATGAAGATGATGGTGTGTGATGATATATGTGCGCAGCTCTGATCAGCGGATTTTACGCAAATTAATTTCCATGAAGATTTGCATAAAGAATCCTGCTCATAAAACAATCGCCGTCCAAAAGCAGTGCAAAAAAATATAAAAACGACTTTAAAAAATAATGAAATAATCTACAAACGACATTCTCTGTAGCCTGCCCTTGATGGCGTTGCGCTAAATTATTTAAAAATAAATATCCAATTTAAAAACCCCGAAGTAACCGATTCCTTCCGCTTCGGAAATCCACACCTGGATAAATGTGAAGAATAAATGCTGAGATTCTTGATATCTGTCTGATAAAAGTGAGACCGTCTGCTCTTAACGAGAGACTGGTGTCTGTCTGCGGGTGTGTCGAGATGCCTATTGGTCCAGGAGATGATGCTCGGAAGTCTGAGTCGTTTAGGTGAGTCGGTTCTTTTGAATCGAATCGGCCCGCTTGACTGCGGATTCAAAATATCGTTTCAGTTTACACAGAAATATTGGTTTAGTGTCTGATTGTAATTAAATACTTGTCGTTTTTTTTGTATCATATAGATTGTTCATATCATTACCCAGCAGCAATAATTAAGCTAATTAATAATAAATACACTAGAACAATGAATACAGGAGATGATGCTCAGAAGACTGAGTCGTTTAGGTGAGTCGGTTCTTTTGAATCGAATCGGCCCGCTTTACTGCGGATTCAAAATATCGTTTCAATTTACACAGAAATGTTTGTTTAGTGTCTGATTGTAATTAAATACTTGTCGCTATGTCATAAAACATTGTTTTTTAATCTCATTCTGGTAGATGCGGCCACGTATTGTTTTTATACAGGATTCAAATCAGATAAATATGTTTTTTTTTGTATCATATAGCTTGTTCATATCATTACCCAGCAGCAATAATTAAGCTAATTAATAATAAATACACATGTTGTGAGAAATTGTGAGTAAGATGTTACTTTAGTTCTAGAATAAATGTGAACACGTACTAATAGAAAAAAAAATAGATACAGCGTTCCTCAAAATGAATAAAAACAGTGAAATTCAACACAAACCTGCAATAATTAAATACGTTAAATACAAATATCCTTTATGTATTTAATCCCATTTTATTAACCGATGTCTTTGCTGCCGACCTTCGATTATCCAATTCATCCATACTAATAAGCAAAAATGACTCAAGATAATCTAAATTGTGTTTTCATTTTTTTTATTGCTGAAGAGTTGACTTTTTATATTCTGTGGTCTGCTGTACAGACATTAATTTACTTTTCTCTAAGTCTGAGGCTTTTGCTGTGAAAAAGCTTTTACATTTGACAAAAATAGAACTTCTCATGTTAAAAACAAACAAGCAAGATTTAAAAAGTAACGCTAAAGTAACGTAACGCATTCCTTTCCATTAAAAGTATCTAAGTAACGTAATTAGTTACTTTTTTAGGGAGTAACTCAATATTGTAATGCATTACCAACACTGACCACATATATAACAAAGTAACACCTCGGAGTAGCTTGTATCATAGTATAAATATGGTAACTACGCAGTACCATGGTGTACAGTTCCCTATATAGTGGAGAAAAAGGAAGGGACAAATGAAAACATCTGATATGACTGTACTACAGTGTCTTAGATCCAATGTCCTAGTTCTTCTCCAACAGACGTCCCCTCTGGGCAAATTCACCCCTAATAAATTATTGCATCAAAGTGTGGGGTTAAATTTCATTCCTCTACATGTTCTCTCTCTATTGCATTGTGTAATGTAAGTTGTTGAACGTGAAACCTGTCATAGAACGTATTACAGTATCAGATAATCAAGGTTCACATGATGCTAGAGTGATAAGATGCAGACAGTCCATCGATGCAATCACACTTTCACCTCTGATCACATGCCCTGCATGCCTCACATTGTAGATGACAGTCATTTAACGCAGGGCAAGTGTCAGGGTTAGTTTTGTTGACAAGGCTCACTGATGCGGGGTGTTGTTTTCATGGAGCATTCCATGCGTGACACATGAACTGAACATTAAGTAACCTAGCAAGTGCACATAGGGGTGAATTTGAAATCATTTCACTGCTTTGGTTTGACTGGATGTTCATTTTGGTGTGTTCCAACTCAGCTAATAAGGAATGTTCTCACAACTTTCACAAGTTGAGAAAATGTTTTCAAAACAACATTCTCAAACCTTCCTTAAATTATTTGTACCTTGCTCTAAGAAATGTTTTTGTGACCTTGAAATAAATTCTAATTAAGGCGAGACACTGCAGGCGAATAGAGTGAAAGAAATTAATAGTTATCACCTTACATACTCAGTTAAGGTGAGACACTGCAGACAAAAAACAGTTTTTTCATGCACCTATAAAGTTTGAGATTTTGGGCTTTTTGGTTTTTCATAAAGTGTTTTTTCAGACTAGTGGATTGAAAACATCCAAAAAACAGTGTTGAGTCTTTCTTTTATAGCACTTTATCTATTTGTGTCAATAGATTTCAATTACAATACATATTTTTAGAGGCCGTTTTCTCAAAATGAGCCATAAATCTCCACTTCAGTAACAATTACACACACCAAACTTTACATTTATATTCCTGACTATATCCTGAAGGTTTTTAAAGAGGGATTTGTTCATATGTAATTTGCTTTATTTTATATAACATTTTATTCCTCAAAAAATGTTAAAAAAATATAGTGTTTCCTGTCTGTTCTAAGTTTTTTCTGATTTATTTTGTGACAAAATGATATCCCCAAAATCGCCTCTGTAAAAACATTTGACTCTAATATGTCAAAAAATAAATAAACAAGAATTTTGAAACTGACTTCATCCAGTTTTTAGATTTTTGTACTAGAAATTTATGTAAATTTCATTAAATTATTAAATAATGCCTCATTTGCATATTTAAACATAACATTTTAGAAAAGTACAAAACATTTTGCAATTATCAATGTAATCAATTTACTGGGTAAATAAGGTGATAACTGTTAGTTATTTTTTTACCCTATTCACCTGCAGTGTCTCGCCTTAATTATTTATATTAATAATTATTAAATATTTTTTGTATTACAAGTTTTCTAAAATGTTAGGTTTAAATATGCAGTTAGTACAGACCAAAAGTTTGGATACACCTTCTCATTCAAAATTTTTCTGTTTATTAAAGTTTTTACTCTACATTTGTGCAGTTTTCAGTGGGTTAGTGATATTTTTTAAATATATATAAATTAATAAATAAATATTTTTTAAATGGGTTTTTATACAAAAACTGCTTTTTAATGTAAAATTCACTATATAAAAGACTCACATTTCTAACTTTAATTCATGGGGATAACATGGATAATTTCACATGGTTTAGTGTAAGATTTTTGCCCACCTTTTGGAAAATCCAGTTTTAAAAGTAAAAAAACCAACTACAAATAACTTTTACCAGTAGGTGGCTGCAGAGCTCCACTATTTGCTATTTGACCACCTGAAAGAAATTTTTTCACAAGTTTTTTTTCAGTTGAATTCATATCTACAGTACAGACCAAAAGTTTGGACACACCTGAATGAGAAGGTCTGTACTGTAGACAGGAATACAAATGTAAAGTTTGGTGTGTGTAATTGTTACTGAAGTGGAGATTTATGGCTCAGTGAAGGAGAAAAAACTCATTTTGAGAAAACAGCCTTTAAAAATATGGATTGTAATTGAAATCTATTGAGACAAATAGATAAAGTGCTACAAAAGAAACACTTAACAGTGTCTTTTGGATGTTTTCTTTCCACTAGTCTGAAAAAACACTTTATGAAACACCAAAATGCCCAAAATCTCATACTTGACAGGTGCATGAAAAAAACTGTATTTTAACATTTTTAAAATATTAAAAATAAGCCCTAAAATAAAGTTATATTTTTAATTAAAATAAAGTTAGTATGACGAAGTTTTAATTTTTGCAATTTTTAATACTGTCAAAAATACACTTAAATAAGTATTTAAAAGTACTTAATATACTTTAAATATACTAAATTGCAAATTCATCGCTATCAAAGTGCAGTTACATACAGTTGAAGTCTGAAAAATGATATCTGCAAAATGTTAATTATTTTACCGAAATAAAAGGGATCATACAAAATGCATGTTATTGTTTATTTAGTACTGACCTGAGTAAGATATTTAACATAAAAGATGTTTACATATAGTCCACAAGAGAAAAGTTCACAAGCACTTGATTCTTAATACTGTGTTGTATCTGAATGATCCACAAATGTGTTTTTGTTTGTTAGTTTATTAGTCCTGAACAGTTAAACTGCCCAAAAAAATCTGTTTTCCAGCATTTTTGTATATTTAAACCCATTTCAACAATGAATGTATGATTTTGAGATCCATCTTTTCACACTGAGGACAACTGAGGGACTCATATACAACTATTACAGAAGATTCAAACACTCACTGATGCTCCAGAAGGAGAAACCATGCATTAAGAGCCGGGGGTGAAAACTTTTGGAATTTGAAGATCAGGGTAAATTTAACTTATTTTGTCTTCTGGGAAACAAGTTTCTTCTGTAGCTTCTGAAGGGCAGTACTAAATGGAAAAAAAGTATGATATTTAGGCAAAAAAAGAAAAATGTAGGCCTCATTATTTTCAAAAGTTTTCGCTGCTCTCCTGTCAGATTCCTGTGTTTTGTTCTGGTGAAGTGAAGCTGAACTCTTTTGTGTGTCTGGAGCTTTCGCTAATGAGACGGAGGCTGAACTGGAACATGATGTTTACTGGGGCTCTCCAAAATCCACTTCAAATCCAGCCTTACAACTTGTTCCTTTAGGAGAGCTTTTATACAAATTAAGATAAAAAGTTAATTATTATTTGATTATGATTATTTTTCTCATCTTTGTTGTTAACAGCAGTTGTCAGAATATAAAGCTTATACACTGAAGCATATAACTGTGGATGTTAGGATATGAATTATTATTGTTAGGCATAATGAATTTCATCAGGATGGCAGATTAGGTTAATAATAATGTTTTATTATAAGTACTACTACTACTTTTATATTTAATATTTACTATATGTGACCCTGGACCACAAAACCAGTCATAAGGGTAATTTTTTTGAAAAACTGACATTAATACACAATCCGAAAGCTAATTAAACAATTAAAAATCTAGAATCTGAGGGTGCAAAAAAAAAAAAAAAAATCTTAAATATTAAGAAAATCGCCCGTAAAGTTGTCCAAATGACGTTCTTAGCAATGCATATTACTAATTAAAAATTAAGTTTTGATATATTTACGGTGGGAAATTTACTAAATATCTTCATGGAACATGATCTCTGCTTAATATCCTAATGATTTTTGCCATAAAATAGATAATTTTGACCCATTCAAAGACTGGATTTGTGGTCCAGGTTCACATATGATATATAATAAATATTATTTATAGTAAATTGTATTATAATTATTTTATATTATATATATATTTTTTGTTAAATAAGAAATGTTTTTAAAAATTAGTATTCATAAAGTTACACGTTACTTATAGTATGACCAAATGATGTTTGTATGATTTTTTTCTAAACGTTTTAATTCAAAAACATAATTTCTATTTAATTTTTTAAGATACAAACGATATCATATTGTAGTAAGAGCTATATTTTATCGATTTAGTCACATTTATTCAGGTTTCATAATCATTTTGACCAGTAGATAGCGCTGAAGGCAAGGAATTGGTACAGAATTGCTTGCATTTCTTGGATCAGTCAGTACAATTATTTGGAAATCTGGAATCTGAGGGTGCAAAAACATCAAAATACTGAGAAAATCGCCTTTAAAGTTGTCCAAATGAAGTTCTTAGCAATGCATATTACTACTCAAAAATTATTTTTTGATATATTTATGGTAGGAAATTTACAAAATATCTTCATGCAACATGATCTTTACTTAATATCCTAACGATTTTTAAAAGAAAAATTGATCATTTTGACCCATGCAATGTATTTTTAGCTACTGCTACAAATATACCCTTAAGAACAACACTTAAGTCTGGTTTTGTGGTGCAGGGTCACATATGATACATAATAAATATTATTTATAGTAAATTATCAGGGTTCTTATAGTATGACCAAATTATATTTGTAGGATTTTTTCCAAACGTTTTAGTTCAAAAACATAATTTCTATAGTATTTTCAAGATGCAAATGATATCATATTATAGTAAGAGCTATGTTGCATAGATTTGGTCACATTTATTTAGATTTCATAATCATTTTCACCAGTAGATGGCGCTTGAAGGCAAGGAATTGGTACAGAATTGCTTGCATTTCTTGGATCAGTCAGTATTTTATGTGAGTGTTTATATTTCGATGGATCTCACACCTACTGATGTATATTGTGCACAAAATGTACACGCTCTAGATTAAACTGCAAGTTGAATTTTGGTTGTATCATGTCTATGCAATTTTGGGGAATGTTAAATGTCATGCAAGAACAAAACTTGGGTTGGTTGCTTTCCATTTTGCACTTAACGTGATGCTGATAATAAAACTAAAACAATATTAAATGTGACCCTGACCCTTTGAAATTGAGATTTATATATCATCTGAAAACTGAATAAATGGCTGAGATACAATTATTTGGAAATCTAGAATCTGAGGGTGCAAAAACATCAAAATACAGTGCCTTGCAAATTGTTCACGTTTAGTTGCAGCATTATGTTAAACTGCTTTAAATTAGTTTTTCCCCCACATCAGTTTACACTCCAAGCACCATAATAATGACAAAGCAAAAACCAGATTTGCAAATTTTACAAATTTATTAAAAATAAAACACTGAAATAAGTAGATTGCTTAAGTATTCATACCCTTAACTCAGTACATAGTTGAAGCACCTTTACAGCCTCAAGTCTTTTTGGGTCTGATGTGACAAGCTTTGCACATCTGCATTTGGCAATTATCTGCCATTCTTTGCCTCACCTTTTCACCTCTCAAGCTCTGTCAGCTTGGATGGGGGCTGGCAGACATTTTCTAGAGTCCTAGTTGTTCCAATCGTCTTCCATTATGGAGAATGCTTCTGTCAACCTTCAATGCAGCAGTTTTTTTTCTGAACTCTTCCCTAGATCATCGCCTTAACGCAAGTCTGTCACTGAGCTCTACAGGCAGTTATCTTGACCTCAGGTTTTTGCTCTGATATGCATTTTCAGCTGTTAGACCTTTTCTGAGAGGTGTGTGCCTTTCTAAATCAGACTCATTCAAATGAATTTGCCACAGTTTAACTCCACTCCAAGTGTAGGAACATCTAGAAGCAATATGAATGCTCCTGAGCTAAATTTCGAGTGTCCCAGAAAAGGGTATGAATACTTATGCAACAGGATCTTTTCAGTTTTTTATTTTTAATAAATTTGCACAAATGTTTTTTCTGTTTTTTTTGCTTTGCCATTATGGAGTAGGGAGTGTAGATTGATGTGGGAAAAAATTTATTTAAAGTAGTTTAACATAAAGCTGCAACATAAGAAAATGTGAAAAAAATGAAGGGGTATGAATAATTTTGCAAGGCACTTTATTGAGAAAATTGCCCTTAAAGTTGTCCAAATGAAGTTCTTAGCAATGCATATTACTAATCAAAAAAAATTTTTTTTGATATATTTATGGTAGGAAATTTACAAAATATCTTCATGCAACATATTTATTAATTATCCAAATGATTTTTGGCATACGATACCCATACTTGAGACTTTTGTGGTGCATGGTCACAAATACAAAACATGAAGAAATACAGTTTATAACCCCTAGAAAATGTCCTTGATCAACACTATCTGTGGCATTAGTTTCTTCAGGATTGTTTAAATAAGAATTAACTGAATGTTTCATATTTTAACACTCCATAACACTGCTTTGAAGAGGTTTCTGAAACTGACCTGCGTTTACAGCTGCTGCACGTCTTCCAGCCCAGAGCTGCTGTCGATATCTGTAGGATTTACAGCACAGCATAATCAATAATCAATTAAACAGTCAATGCATGATGTGTCTCTTAATCAGAGGCTGAACATAAAGCACAGTGGCGCATTTACAGCCACACATGAGGAAAATTAACTGAGCCTGACCTTTAACCCTTTCTGATGAGCATGTTTTCTGTACAAACCAGTGTGAATTTGTATTGATTGCGTTTTTTAAACGTTTTATAAATGTTAGGAGAAAGCATTCTGTTCTTGGAATGTTCTTATTCACCTTATTCTTCAACAAAAGTAAGGCTATGGGCGGGTCTTCCGGTTCATCAGCCACTATGGGGAAATAACCAGAAGAACTTAATAAAAAAAGTTTACTTTAGGTTGGATTAAGAAAGCCTAGCCTGAAAGTTTAAAGCAGCGGTAAAAGCTTGAAGTTTGAAAATTTAGAGAGAAAAGACAGGTGTTGATACATAGAATGATTAGCAAGTTGCTAGCCTGTTTTTAGGATGATTAGCATTTTGCTAACATGTTTCTAACATGATTAACAAGTTACTAGCATGTTGTTAGCATGATTAACATGTTTTTACATGATTAACATGTTGCTAGTATTTTTTCTTGCATGATTAACACGTTGCTAACATGTTTCTAACATGATTAATAAGCTACTAACATGTTGTTAGCTTTTTGCTAGCATGATTACCAAGTTACTAGCATTTTGTTAACATGATTGACAAGTTACTAGCATGTTGCTAGCATGATTAGCAAGTTACTAACATGTTGTTAGCATGATTCTAGTTTGATTAGCATGTTACTAACATGTTTCTAGAATGTTTCTAGCATGATTAACAAATTACTAGCATGTTGCTAGCATACCAAGTTGTTAACATGATAAACATGTTGCTAACATAATTTAACATGTTTCTAGCATTATTAGCATGTTGTTAGCATGATTAGCAAGTTACTAGCATGTTTCTGGCATAATTAATAAGTTATTAGCATTTCTAGCATGATTAACAAGTTACTAACATGTTGTTAGCATGATTCTAGCTTGATTAGCATGTTTCTAACGTGTTGCTAGAATGTTTCTAGAATGATTAACAAATTACTAGCATGTTGCTAGTATAATTAGCAAGTTACTAACATGTTAACATGATTAGCATGTTGTTAGCATGATTAGCAAGTTACTATCATGATTTTACCATGATTAGCATGTTGCTGGTATGGTTAGCAAGTAACTAGCATGCTGTTAACATGATTAGCAAGTTTATAACATGTTACCATGATTAGCATGTTGCTGGCATGGTTAGCAAGTTACTAGCATGATGTTAGCATTATTAACAAGTTATTAGTATGATGTTACCATGATTAGCATGTTGCTAGCATGTTGTTAGTATGATTAGCAAGTTACTAGCATGATTCTAACATGATTAGCATGTTGCTAACATGATTTAGCAAGTTACTAGCATGATTCTAGTATGTTTTATGTTTTATGTATGTTGCTAGCATGATTAGAAAGTTACTAACATGATGTTATCATGACTAGCAAGTTACTAACGTGATGTTAGCATTATTCTAGTATGATTAGCATTTTGCTAGCATGATTAACAAGTTACTCGCATGATGTTTGCATGACTCTAGTATGATTAACATGTTGCTAACATGATTAACAAGTTGCTAGCATGATCAGCATGTTGTTAGCATGATTAGCATGTTACTAGCATGTTGTTAACATGATTAGCAAGTTACTAGCATGATTCCAACATGATTAGCATGTTGCTAACATGATTTATCAAGTTACTAGCATGATTCTAGTATGTTTTACATGTTGCTAGCATGATTAGAAAGTTATTAACATGATGTTAGCATGACTAGCAAGTTACTAACGTGATGTTAGCATTATTCTACTATGATTAACATGTTGCTAACATGATTAACAAGTTGCTAGCATGATCAGCATGTTGTTAGCATGATTAGCAAGTTACTAGCATGATTCCAACATGATTAGCATGTTGCAAGCATGATTTAACAAGTTACTAGCATGCTGTTATCATGATTAGCAAATTGCTAGCATTGTTGCTAACATGTTTCTAGTTGCTAGGCTTGGCTAGTGAGATATTAGAGTGGAAGCTTAATTGAGTGTCAAAGGATTCCGGGAGTTTTTGAATTTGAATTTTGACAGTTTGAGTTTGAATAAAAACGGAAGCCAGAACCATCAAATGTTACTGTAATGCTTGTTGATAACGTTGAGAGAACATTCAGAGAATGTTGGTTGTAATCTGGGATGGTGTTACTCTGAAATATCAGCATTGGGCTGTTGTTTTTGACAAATGAATAATCACTGGTGACGGTGAGGGACTCTGTGTCTTATGTGTGTTGCCCAGAGATGTGCCTGACTAACCGTGAAAGACAAAACCAGCCAACATATCACAGCTGAGAGAAAAGGTCATTTATTGAGCAAATATTTTGTTGCTAAAAATCAATTCAGAGTAAGAAACATTTGCAGAGAAATCCCTGTTTGGACACAGTTTTGCCCTTTCAAGATGAAAAACGCAGCCGCTGATCCCAAACTGACGCAGACACCACAGAATCAATACAGACTAGAGTTTCTGATACAAAAATAAATCAAGGCACATTTGCTCCAGATAAAGTGGACAACGCATAACAGCATAATGCAAAACATTTCATAATAATAATATTAATAAATACCACTCACCAATTCACATGCACAGTAAAGATCATTAGAAATGCAATCACAATAAAAAAGTTTGTAAAAATCTGTCGCAACATTAATTATGCATGACTCTCATAATTGACTGAAGTACCAGCAGTTTTGTGGTTAAATCTCAGCAAGAAGTCTAGGTCATATTTTCATCTCAAAAACAAATTAAAAAATTGCATATTGGCAAAAAATAAAAATAAAAATTGAACCATATTTTCAGTAGTCCATTAAGCAAAATAAAGCCAAATACTAAAAACAAACATTATTTTGTGCATAATATTATATTAAAATTAAAAAATAAAATATTTGTATTAAATTAATTTAATATTTATTAAACACATTTAACTAAATATTAAGTAAAATAATATATAATAGTAGATATTAATATTAATATTATATCTAGTATTTTATTTAATATTTATTATATAATATATATATATCTATATTAAAACCATTATTTTAAAATTGTCATTATTTAAAATGAAACAAAATTTAACTGAAATAAAATAAAAAATTAAACGTATTTTATTTAAGCTAGTCGCCAAAACTAAAAATGAAAGAAAAAAAAAAATGCAAAAAGAAAATTACTAAAATATTTTTATTTATTTTTGCATACATTAGGTCAAAACTGTCAGATATATATTTAACAATTTATTTGTAAAACATTTGTACATTCCAGTAATGAACATTTTGGGGCAAACATTTTATGAAAATAGTGAAAAGTATTATATTAAAATTAAAAAATAATAAGTAAAATATTTTTATTAAATAATTTAATATTTTTTAAATACATTTAATAAAATACTAAATAAAATAATACATATAATAGTAGATCTTAATACCAATATAATAATAGATATTATATTTATTTTAAAACCATTATTTGGAAATTGTCATTATTTAAAATGAAATAAAATGTAACTGAAATAATAAAAAAAAACATTTAACTTATTTTATTTAAGCTAGTTGCCAAGTCATTTTATTTAACTTAATGTATTAAAACTAAAACTGAAAGAAAAAAAAATGCAAAAAATGCAAAGAAAAAAATGGCAAAAAAAAAAGACATTGAGCCCTATTTTCAGTAGTTCATTAAGCAAATTTAAACAAATTATTAAAATATATTTTAATTTTTTTTGCATACATTAAGTCATAACTGTTTGATAACTCAATTAAAACATTATTTTGTGCACTCCAGTAATGAACATTCTGGGGCAGAAATGTTATGAAAATATTGAAAAATATATTAAAATAAAAATGAATAAATAAAATATTTTATTAAATGTATTTAATATTTCTTAAGTTAAATATTTAATAAAAAAATTAAATTTTAACTGAAATAAAATAAAATATTGAAAATTAAGCTTATTGTATTTAAGCTAGTTGCCAAAGACAACATTTTATTTGACTTAATGGATACTAAAACTGAAAGAAAAACAATGCAAAAAAAAGTAAGCAAAATAAAGGAAATTACTAAAAAAAATTGTTAGCATAAATTAGGTCAAAACTGTCAGATATATATTTAATAATTGAATTAAAACATTATTTTGTGCATTCTAGTAATTTTATTATTATAATAAAATAATTCACCTTTTTGTTGGAGGTTAAATATGTTTTTGACCAGTTTTGTTAGATTGTTGTACTTCTTCCAGCTCTCAGTCGAACATACGGTTTTGTAATTGTTCTGTCAGACCAGCGCATAATCGAACTGTCCCCTCTCCAGACCGTCTTTATGATCAGTCCACGATGAGGACGGCATGCTGCTGTAGGGGTCCAGAAGAATCCGGAAGCAGCGCACCAGCAGAAACACCAAAAACAGCAGCAGGAGTCCCACGAAACAAAGCGCTGTGATCTGCTCGGTGTCCGGAGCCAGCAGGAGCCCCGCCGTGGCCCCGGGGCCCGAGACGGGAGCCAGAGATGGCAGCTCGTACTCCATCAGAGGGCTTTCACTCATCTTCTCAGTTTAAGATGAAACGAGTCCAGGTTCTGAGGAAGGGAGGATCCCATGGGATGAAAAATCACATGAGAAAGAGCTCAATTGTTTCTCTTACATGACAATGAGATTAAATGGAGAGCAAACTGAGACACCTCATGCTTCTCATTTGTTTGTCCTGACAGGGTTATTATACTTTATTGAAACTAAAATCATAAAGAAAAATATCATTACAAACCTTAAACTTATTTTATTTCAAAATAACTGAACTGAAATAATTCATTTTAACTATAAAATAAAATTAATTAAATAATAAATTAAAATAAATTATTTCTTTTCGATTAACCTGGTGTACTAAAATATAAAAAATATAACAATAAGACTTAAAAACATTAAACTTACTTTATTTCAGCTAGTTGTCAAGTTAGGATTTCTAATTTATTTTTATTTAAATTAATTTAACTTTAAAATAAAACTAAATGTTACTGGAATAAAATAAATTAAAATATAAAAAAAACATTAAACTTTAAAAACATAAAACTAAATTTTATTTCAGCTAGTTGCAAATGCAGCATTTCTAATTTCATTTAGTTTAACTTGATGAACAAATTTAACTGAAATAAAATACAACAAAAAGCTCAAATTATTTCTTTTAATTTAACATGGTGTACTAAAATGACTGAAAACTGAAATATTAAATTCATTTAAAACCATTTTACAATTGTCATTATTTAAAATATAATACAATTTAACTAAAATAAAATAAATGAAAATATTGTAAAAATATTACATTCAAATATAAAATAATAAATATTTTTGTTAAATTTATTTATTCTTTATTAAATACACTTAAATAAAAAAATAAAATAAATTACATTTCATTTACTTTAACCTAATGTACTAAAATAACTAAAAATGAAATATTTAATTCATTTTAAAGCTGTAAAAAATTGAATTACTTAAAATCAAATTTAACTGAAATAAAATACAACAAAAAAGCTCAAATTATTTCTTTTAGTTTAACATGGTGTACTAAAATGACTGAAAACTGAAATATTAAATTCATTTAAAACCATTATACAATTGTCATTATTTAAAATATAATACAAATTAACTCAAATAAAATAAAAAATGAAAATATTGTAAAAAATATTACATTCAAATATAAAATAATATATATATTTTTTTATTTTTTTTTATTTTTTTTTACTTTATTAAATTAACTTAAATAAAAAAAATAAAAATAAATTACATTTCATTTAGTTTAACCTAATGTACTAAAATAACTAAAAATGAAATATTTAATTCATTTTAAAGCTGTAAAAAATTGAATTACTTAAAATCAAATTTAACTGAAATAAAATACAACAAAAAGCTCAAATTATTTCTTTTAGTTTAACATGGTGTACTAAAATTACTGAAAACTGAAATATTAAATTCATTTAAAACCATTATACAATTGTCATTATTTAAAATATAATATAATTTAACTAAAATAAAATAAAAAATGAAAATATTGTAAAAATATTACATTCAAGTATAAAATAATAAATATTTTTGTTAAATTTATTTATTCTTTATTAAATAAACTTAAATAAAAAAATAAAAATAAATTACTTTTCATTTAGTTTAACCTAATGTACTAAAATAACTAAAAATGAAATATTTAATTCATTTTAAAACTGTAAAAAAAATCTAATTAATTAAAATCTAATTTAACTGAAATAAAATACAACAAAAAAAGCTCAAATTATTTATTTTAGTTTAACATGGTGTACTAAAATAACTGAAAACTGAAATATTAAATTAATTTAAAACCATTATACAATTGTCATTATTTAAAATATAATACAATTTAACTAAAATAAAATAAAAAATGAAAATATTGTAAAATTATTACATTCAAATATAAAATAAATATTTTTGTTAAATTTATTTATTCTTTATTAAATAAACTTACAAATTATTTATTTTAGTTTAACATGGTGTACGAAAATAACTCAAAACTGAAATATTTAATTCATTTTAAAGCTGTAAAAAATTGAATTACGTAAAATCAAATTTAACTGAAATAAAATACAATAAAAAAGCTCGAATTATTTATTTTAGTTTAACATGGTGTACGAAAATAACTTAAAACTGAAATATTAAATTCATTTAAAACCATTATACAATTAATAAAATTAATAAAATATATTAAAAAAAACATTAAACTAATTTTTCATCCAATAATCTGAGCGCTATAACCTTACTGTATGACAACTATCGACTCATTTTATTTAGACAAACTTGACTTAAATAAAACAAAGTCTTTTGCATTAAAAGAGCAGTAACATTTCCTCTAGAATGATGTATTATAAGCAGTTACTTTACCTCACAAGTACATGCAATGAGAAATCAGAACGATGCAACAGGATCTCCATTCAAGCTCAAATCTCAACAATATGCAAACTCCATCCACATCTTCAATGAGCTCAGACAGACCTTGCGCTGCTGTCTATATGGACGGTAAACATGCTGTGACACGCTCTTCTCTGGCTAATTGCACTCGCAGCTTCATATTCAGGTGTCCGAGATAATTGCTGAAAGCTCCGACAGAGAAAAGCCTCTATTTCCAGCAGGAACGTGACAGGAAACGCCGCTCTGTGAATAAAGAGAAAGACGTAAATCTGGGTCGATCGGGATCTCAAAACATTGCGGATCAATAACGGCCACATAAAAGAGAAATAAATCAGGTCACCTCTTCGGCACGGCGTGAGAAGAGCAGATCCGTCAGGAATATTAAAACGCAAAGCTTGTATAACAGTGAACCACTGTTCTAGTTAAACTTTATTTCAAGGCCTGGTGGACAGGTCAGCACTTTGATGGGATGGTTTTCCCAGGGTTTACGGGCTCTGACTCCGTCTGACTTTATTAGGACGGGATGCGTGTGCTGACAGATGATTCCTGTCCCAAAGACAGCTGAGTTAATAATAACTAAAGGGTTAAGGGCGGGTCAAAGGGCAGCTATATATACAAATAAGGAAAGAATAGGTCAGATACACTAAACTCTGCTTTGGTTATCAAACAGCCTCAAGAGAGGATTTATATAACAGGATACTATAAGATAATTTTGAATCGGATACGAGACGACTTAAATATCTTGTTGAGACTACTACTAAACAAAAACAGAGAACGACAGGTAAAGTAAATAAATAATAGATGATCCAAATGGAGGTTATAGTTATTTTTTTCTATTAAAAAAAGCATTTCATCCCCCTTTAAAAAAGAATAAAATAATAAAAAGAGAGATCTTTGCAACTTCGATAAGAGCTAAAAGGAAAAAGCCAAATGTTATTTTATGATAAAGTCATTTTATTTTACAATTACAATTTATATCATGCATGATATAGTCATTTTTGTTATTTTATTATTATTATATTTATTATTTTTAATAATAATATCATATATGCAAGTAACAAACTAAAGGAAAAAATACAATAAAACAAAGACACAAATATTAAATATGAAAAATAAATAAATAAATCTATGTTTTATTTTTTCCAAATTAATTAATTGTTTCTTTTTATTTTTCTGCATTCCGTTTTTCCTGTTTTGAATTTTTCTAGTCTATTTTAATAGTTATATTACAAAATCATGAATGGTACAAGATTTAACAGCAATTTCTTAAAAGTTTAACAAAAATTACATTTTAAGGCTCTATAAAATGTTTTATTATTTTTCTTAAATTTAGTTTTATTTTGATCAAATTCTGTGAATTTTCTTTTCTAATAGTTTTCTGCATTCCATTTATATAGTTTCGTTCAATTGTAATAATCAAATGTCTACCAATAAATCAATTTATAAAGATTAATTTGATTTTCCATTTTTTTTTTTTTTTTTTTTTGTCTTGTGTATTTACAATTTTCTTGTAAATAAATTCTGGTAAATATTCCTTAAATAATGTTTTAATATTTTTTTTTATTAATAATAAGAACATAGATGTAAGTAACAAACTGAAGGTCAAATACAATAAAACAAAGATGCACATGAAATAAATAGGGTCCTATGAAATTAGTTTTATCCCAAAAATTCAGTTTGATTTTTCCAAATTCATTAAAATTCCATTTTTCCCGTTTGGAATTTTAATGGTTACATAAAAAAAATAATATTCATCAAAAAGCATGTCTAATTAATTGAAATTGAAATGTAAAAATTGTTTTGTCTTGTGTATTTATTCTTGTAAATAAATTCTGGTAAAAAAAAATTCTGGTAAATATTCCATAAATATTGTTTTAATAATATTTTTATTAATAATAAGAACATAGATGCAAGTAACAAACTGTAGGTCAAATACAATAAAACAAAGACGCAAATGAAATAAATAGGGCCCTATGAATGTTGTTTTATTTTTTCCAAATTAACAAATTTTTCGTTTTTCCGAATTTTTGAGAAACATTTTTCTAGACTCTATTTTAGTGGTTACATTAAAAAATAACATTCATCAAAAAGCATGTCTAATTAATTTTAAACTTAAGATTTATTAGATTTTATAAAGGATTATTTATTATTTATTACTTTTTTCAGAAATACTGTCTTATGTATTTACAGTTTTCTTGTAAATAAATTCTGGTAAATCATTTTCTGGTAAATATTCCTTAAATATTGTTTTAATAATATTTTTATTAATAATAAGAACATAGATGCAAGAAACAAACTTAAGGTCAAATTTCGTTTGATTTTTTCCAAATTCATTTTAATTTTTCCGGATTCCGTTTTGAATTTTTCTATACTCTATTTTAATGGTTATATTAAAAAATATTAATCAAAAAGCATGTCTAATTAATTGAAATCATGAAACCTACACGATTTAACGGCAATTTCTCAAAAGTTGAACAAAAATTTTGCAGCGCTATAAAATATGTTTTATTATTTTTCTCAAATTCAGTTTTATTTTGATTAAATTCTGTGAATCTGTTTTCTACTAATTTTGTGCATTCCATTTTAAAAGTTTCATTAAATTTGAATGAGACAACTATTAGAAAATCTGGAATCTGAGGCTGCAAAAATATCTAAATATTGAGAAAATTGCCTAAAGAAGTTCTTAGCAATGCATAATTAAAAATTATGTTTTGATATATTTATGGTAGGAAATTTACAAAATATCTAAATGATGTTTACTTAATAGCCTAATGGTGATCATCATGAATGTAAAAAGCAGTTTCAGAAAAAAAAAAACATGTTCGTGGGTTCCTAGGAAAAAACTGAGGTATAATAATTTGATATAATATTTTATAATAATTTTCCATCTACAAATAACTTTTATCATATCAAATATGTGTAAACCATTGTTAGGACTGCCCTGTTTTGGTTTAGGTGTTTTTGTTTCTTTTAGGATTGAGATTGGGGCGTGACTTCAGCGCACCTGATGGTCGTCATCGCTCCTATTTAAACACCTTGCCAGAGTTCGTCAGGGCCGCTGTTCCTCGGGCAGTTGGCCAGAGCTGCGCTCCAATTTGTAGCATTATGTTTTGTTTTGCATCCATTCACTATCACTGACAACACTTACTGCATCCATTCATTCGCTTTTCACACTGATTAGACCTACTGATGTTTTGATTATGTTTACTTTAATTTTGGGATAATAAATGTTACGTTTAACTTTATTTCGCCTGTGTCGTCTCCCTTTATGTTACATCATTGAGCCGGGTGTAACATATGGGGGCTCGTCTAATTTAAATTGATTTGATTTCGTTAAACTGATTGTTTATTAAACTTTGTTCGTTTAATTACTTGGGTGGGAGAGACCATGAGGCGAAAATATTTGTTGGAGCGTCGGTTTTGGTATTTCTAGTCAGCTCAGAAAAGGTAAGTTCTTGCGGTTTAAAGCTGTGTATTTGTGTATATTCCCCAGTTAGGTTGTAGCAGCGCTTTGCGTTGTTTTTTTGTTTTAGTTTATTATTTTTGTGCGGCTTCTGGGTCAAGTGCACTGCCGTGGTGTTGCTCCGAACTGTCTGTTCGGTTCCACGCCAGCGGTATTTGGGTGCTTCAAAGGGCTTGACTCTTGGGAGCGCATGAAGACTAGGAATAGTTAGTTAGAAGGTTTGATTAGGATTAGGTGGGGAAGTCGTGAAATTGTACACAGTTTGTGACCGTAAGAATTACCTGAGTGAATTGTAATTGGAAGTAGGTTATAGGTCGAATTATGTTATAGTAATTGATCATTTTTGAAGGTTTGATAATGACATCAATTGAGGAATTTTGTAAAGCTCCCTCGGATGAGCTATTGAATTTGTGTTCGAAAAAACAGCTATGGGAAATTGTCGATCAATATGAATTAAGGGGCGTTGATAAGCGATTGCGAAAGGATGAGGTCAGAGAAATAATTAGAGCTAAATTGTGTGAACTTCAGATTTTACCAATCACGCCAAAACGAGTAACAGCTGGGGTTAATCCCGCAGCTGAGAAGTCTATGTCATTTGTTGGGTTGTCGTTTGAGCAGCAAAAAGAGCTGATTGGGATGCAACAGTTGCACGAAAAAGAGATGCGTGATCGTGAAATAGAAATAGAGAAGCTTAAATTAGATGACTTGATGAAACAACGTGAGATGGAGTTTGAAAAATTGAAACATGAGCAAAAATTAGCTTTAGAACGACAAAATCAAGAGTTTCAGCTAAAATTTGAGAGTTTGAAACTTCAAAGTGAGAGCAGGTCACCTGCTGATCGCGCAGATTGTTCGTTTAATCTCATTAATAATTTGAAATTGTTGCCTGCGTTCAATGAGCGAGATCCGGATGTCTTTTTCTCATTATTTGAAAGCATAGCTGATGAACGGGAATGGCCTGAGACCGACCGTACAGTTATGCTTCAATCTGTATTAGTGGGAAAAGCTCAAGAGGCGTATACTGCTCTTTCCGTAGAGGAAAGGAAAAAATATGGTAGTGTAAAATCTGCGGTGTTAAAAGCCTTTGAGCTGGTTCCAGAAGCTTATCGCCAACGTTTTCGTACTTGGAGAAAAAGTGAGAGACAAACACACGTGGAAGTCACAAGAGAGTTAAGTAATCATTTTGATCGCTGGTGTACAACATCTAACGTACAATCATTTAGTGAGTTACGCGAAATGATGATTATTGAGCAACTAAAAAACATCGTTCCTGATCAAATTGCTGTGTATATTAATGAAAACAAACCTCGTACTGCCGTGGACGCTGCATCATTAGCAGATGATTTCGTTCTGACTCATAAAAACCGATTTGGTTATGGGAATCGGGGTAATGGAAACATTCATTTTAAGCAATCACAACAAATTGATCGTTGTTCACCTTCTCACAGAGTAATATCTGATTCTACATGTCGTTATTGTCTAGAGGCTGGGCACTGGAAGAATGAGTGTCCTGTACTTAAAAGTAAACAGGTACGTGGTAAGAATAAAAATTCTGCGCCTGTACTTCTGACTACTTGCTTGCCGCATGCGCCGTCTGCACGCTGTATGGAAGACCTGTCCATGATAAGAGAAAATTGTTCCGCAATTAAATGCAACACAGGTTATGCACCATTTATTTCTAAAGGGTGTGTTTCTCTTTTAGAGGGACATGAGAGTGTACCGGTAAGAGTTTTGAGAGATACTGGATCGTCAGAGTCCTTTATTTTGGATTCCATACTTCCATTTTCATCCAGTTCATATGTTGGTAAGAATGTTTTGATCCGAGGAATTGCACTCCAAACGTTGTCTGTTCCTTTGCACAAGTTTGTTTTACAGTCCCAGTTAGTGAACGGAGAAGTTATTATGGGAGTGCGCCCTTCTTTGCCGGTGGAGGGAGTGGAGATCATTTTGGGAAATAACTTGGCCGGGGAGTGTGTGTGGCCAGTAATGGCCCCTTCACCGATTGTCACCCCATCTTTTTTCGATCAGGAATGTCGTGAGTTGCCCGAAGATGTGTCTTGTGTTGTGACGCGGTCTAAGACAAAAATGTTGAATGATGAGACCATTAACTTGTATGATACTTGCGTACCGGCTAAGTCGGTTGTTCCTGGATTGTCTCTCTTGTCCAAAATTTCTCGTGCAGAATTCGTTGACGCGCAGAGGGATGATCCTGGGTTGAAAAGTTTGGTCGCTGCTATTCTCCCACCGGAGGAGGTAGAGAGTGCCGCGACTGGATACTTCATCAATGATGGGGTGCTTCTGCGTAAGTGGCTTGCCCCAAATGAGGATGGCGGTGGTGAGTCACTGGTTCAAGTTGTTGTACCTGAAAAATTCAGAGATGTTGTACTTCAATTGGCTCATGGCGATATAGCGGGTCACTTGGGTGTAAAAAAGACTTATGCACGGGTCTTGCAACACTTTTATTGGCCGCTTTTGAAAAAAGATATCTCGCGGTTTATTAGAACATGTCATACGTGCCAAGTGACCGGAAAACCTAATCAACCATTGAAACCGGCCCCATTGTGTCCAATTCCTCCAGTAGAGCAGCCCTTTGAATATCTGTTAATAGACTGTGTTGGTCCGTTACCTCCCTCTAAATCGGGAAGTAAATTTCTCTTGACTGTAATGTGTCAAAGTACTCGCTATCCAGCGGCTTACGCGCTGCGTAACATCACTACGCGATCCGTAGTAAAAGCCCTGTCTCAATTCATCTCAATCTTTGGCATCCCTAAGGTCATTCAAAGTGACCAGGGAACGAATTTTACGTCAAAAATGTTCGCAGAGATTTTAAAGCAGTTAGGAGTGCAACATAACCGTTCCAGCGCACAGCATCCTCAGAGTCAAGGTGCGTTGGAGAGATTTCACCAAACACTTAAGTCTCTTTTGCGTGCATATTGTGTCGAATTGAATCGAGACTGGGAGGAAGGGCTTCCGTGGCTTTTGTTAGCCGCAAGGGAGGTCACGCAGTCTAGTTTGGGTTTTAGTCCTAACGACTTAGTTTTTGGACACAAGGTGCGTGGTCCGCTTGCCGTTGTCAGCGATCAGTTAAAAGGTAAACAGCCACCAACAAGTCTGCTTGACTATGTGAATGGTTTTAAAAGACGTTTGTTTTTAGCTGGTCAAACAGCACGGGAAAATTTGGAGAAGTCACAAATTAAGATGAAAAAGCTTTTTGATCGTCGGTCTGAAAGGCGTGTATTCAGTCCTGGGGATCAGGTCTTGGCATTGCTGTCCTTAGTGAACTCTCCGTTCTGCGCAAAATTTGTGGGACCATTTACTGTTGTGCGTGCACTGTCTGATCTTAATTATGAAATTGCAACTCCAGATAGAAAGAAAACAACCCAAATCTGTCATGTAAACTTGCTGAAACCTTTTTTCTCCCGTGATTGTCAAGCAGTTGGTGTTAAATCATCTGCGGTGGTCAGTCCTGTGACTGATGCGCTGGGACAGTCTTCTGTGGGAGACCGGGAAGGGGGTAAGTTTTTAGACGATGCTGTAGTGCAACCTCGATTAAAAAATTCTGAGACTCTGGAAAATTTGGAGAGTTTGTTTTCTCACTTGTCTGTTTTGCAGCGAGCGGAATTGTCACAGTTGATACATGAGTTTTCGTCACTGTTTGGGGACGTTCCATCACAAACTCATTTAATAGAGCACGACGTGGATGTGGGTGATGCTTCACCTATACGCCAGCGTTTTTATCGAGTCCCTTTTGAAAAACGTGTTAAGTTAGAGTCGGAGATTCAGTATATGCTGAAGAATAACATTGCCAAATCGTCCTGTTCGAGCTGGGCTTCGCCATGTGTATTGGTTCGAAAACCGGATGGAACAGACAGGTTTTGTACGGATTATCGCAAAATTAACAAAATCACTAAACCTGACGCTTTTCCCCTCCCGAGAATGGAGGATTGCGTTGATCAAGTAGGCTCGGCAAGATATGTCAGTAAATTTGATTTACTTAAAGGGTACTGGCAGGTGCCTTTGACACCTCGGGCACAGGAAATCACTTCTTTTATAACTTCTTCAGGGCTATATTCTTATTCTGTCATGAGCTTCGGTTTACGTAACGCTCCTGCTACATTTCAGAGACTAATGAATCGTGTAGTCTCTGGTTTGGAAGGTTGCGCGGTCTATTTGGACGATGTTATAGTTTACAGCGATAGTTGGGATCAACACGTGACACGGGTACGAGATTTATTTAAACGTTTAGCAGAGGCTAATTTGACCGTGAATTTAGCTAAATGTGATTTTGCACGGGCAACGGTTTCTTATTTGGGCAAGGAAGTGGGTCAGGGTATGGTGCGCCCTTTGCGTGCCAAAGTGAGCGCGATCGAGAATTTTCCTACGCCTTGTACTAAAAAAGAGCTCATGCGGTTTATTGGTCTGGCCAGTTACTATCGTGGGTTTTGCCCCAATTTTTCATCAGTCATTTGTCCCCTCACTAATCTTTTAAAGAACTCTGCTAAATTTGAGTGGACTCTACATTGTCAAAAAGCTTTTGAGAATGTTAAATTGTTGTTGACAGCTGCTCCTGTGTTAGCAGCGCCCTTAAGTGGCCTTCCTTTCGAGATTCAAGTTGACGCCAGTCATGTGGGAGCCGGAGCGGTTTTACTCCAGACTCATTCTGATGGTCTTAGTCATCCAATTAGTTATTTTTCACGCAAATTTAATTCATATCAGTTGAACTATTCTGTTATTGAGAAGGAAACTCTAGCACTTATCTGGGCACTTCAACATTTTGATGTATATGTGGGGGGAGGGTCCCCAGTTGTCATTTTTTCGGATCACAATCCCTTGACATTTCTTCACTCATTGCAGAGTCCGAGTCAACGATTAATGCGGTGGATACTTTTCCTCCAGCCTTACAACTTGACGATTAAACATATTAAGGGAATTGAGAATGTTTTGCGGACACTTTGTCACGTGCCCCTCTGGCGGAGTGACGTGATGGTTTTTTGTCTCCAATTGATGTGACTTGTCCTACTTCCAATCCATACGTATGTATGTTACAATTAAATTTTTTTATGTGGGATTTTTTTTTTTTAAGGGGGGTGTGTTAGGACTGCCCTGTTTTGGTTTAGGTGTTTTTGTTTCTTTTAGGATTGAGATTGGGGCGTGACTTCAGCGCACCTGATGGTCGTCATCGCTCCTATTTAAACACCTTGCCAGAGTTCGTCAGGGCCGCTGTTCCTCGGGCAGTTGGCCAGAGCTGCGCTCCAATTTGTAGCATTATGTTTTGTTTTGCATCCATTCACTATCACTGACAACACTTACTGCATCCATTCATTCGCTTTTCACACTGATTAGACCTACTGATGTTTTGATTATGTTTACTTTAATTTTGGGATAATAAATGTTACGTTTAACTTTATTTCGCCTGTGTCGTCTCCCTTTATGTTACATCATTGAGCCGGGTGTAACAACCATCCAAAATAAATGTTATAAAGGTTGTTATAGTTGCAGGAAATCCTGCCTGTGCAGAAATAGACACCGATCAATAGCAGAGCTGATCGATCCACTCACAAACTATTTATAAATCATTGTTTACTGTCTATGTACTTGACTGGAGCACCTCTGGATAAAAATATATGACAATAAACACAATAAACAGAGCATTTATAGTCAATACAGTCACTATAAACTGGCTAATTATTATATTCTGTTGTCAACTTCCAAATGTATTAGTAGGCATCCTTACATCCTTAGTACTTGGGAGCTGACTATAAGCTGAAGATATCTACAATATCTTTACAATGCATTTACATACAGGCGTCCACAAGTGTTATCAATTATCTTTTCTGTTTACGGTGAAATCGACTTTATAAATCCACAAATCACGCATGTAGGCTATAATATTCCTCATTTATTGGCAGATAAATTAGTCGAACAGTTTTAATGATACTTTAAACTATTGAAAGCTTTGAAATCTAATCAAAAACTAAGTTTAATAAATGAAAACATAACATACCCATGTTGACGGTCCAGAGCGCGTGCAGGTCTGGCAGCTCTCCCGCGCGCGCTCACTATCATCCCTCACGCGCTCGCGTGCGATTGGCTGATTGAGCGCGCAGGCGATTACGCGTGCATGTATCCGGGGCTAGTTGTCACACTTTTACTCGAGTGAATATTTCTGTTGAGTTAATGTTTTAAAGCAAACTTCTGTAAAGTCACGCAGTGAAACCTTTTAAACATTTCCCAGGGGTTGTTTCACTATGGGGTAAGTTGTCACGACGGAAACCTTTTGTTTATTGACAATGATTTGGGAGAAAAGGGGAAAAATAATCTTCAATCACAGCTGTATCTGTAAATATCCAAGTAAAACGGTTATTTAAAATGGAAAAGGTATCGTATAAAATATAGAACTGTTATTTTCGGCTAATTGTAAGTAATGATAGGCTTATGCATAAAAATACACGCATAAAACGTGTGACAACTTGCCCCGGTCTTTACAATTGTAAGATATCATATTGTCTGAAAACATGTTGTTTTAATGATGTTTAGATATTTTTTTACTGGAAAACGTCACAAAATACACACAAAAAAGTAGGAATATAGATTTGTTTTTCAAGTGAAGGTCTCTAGAAGTATTTTGTTAAACAGATATATGTGACCCTGGAACACAAAACCAGTCATAAGGGTCAATTTCTTGAAATTCTTGAGATTCATACTTTATCTGAAAGCTGAATAAATTAAAAAAAATCCATTGATGTATAGTTTGTTAGGACAATATTTGGCTGAGATACAACTATTTGAAAATCTGGAATCTCTGGGAAAAAATCTAAATATATTGAGAAAATATCTTGATGGATTTTGTAAATGATTTGGGAAAAATGCCTGTTGCCTCTAAATCTGTAAATATTTGTTTTTAAAATGTTATCAAATTTGAAAAAAAATCATAAAAAATCATACAAAATATGTAACTCTTATTTTTTGGCTAACTGCAAATAATGATTTGCATAAAAATACATGCATAACGCAAGTGACAACTTGCCCCGTCCTTTGCTAGCCTATTATTGTCTGAAAACATGTCAGTCTTGTTTTAAAGATGTTTAGATATTTTTACTGGAAATCAAGACAAAATACAAAACGTAGGCTGTATAAAGGAAGGAATATAGATATAGCACAAACCAGTCATTAAAGGGTTTTAAAATTGAGATTTATACATCATCTGAAAGCTGAAAAAATAAGCTTTCCATCGATATGGAATGTTATTATTTGGCTGAGATACAACTATTTGAAAATCTGGAATCGAAGGGTGCAAAAAAATCTAAATATTGAGAAAATCGCCTTTAAAGTTGTCCAAATGAAGTTCTTAGCAATGCATATGACTAATCAGAAATGACGTTTTGATATACACTACCAGTCAAAAGTTTGGACACACTTGACTTAATGTTTTATTTATTTTTTATTTTTTTAGTCGAATGTTAATTATGTAAAAAAAAAAAAAATAAAAATACAATATATTTTATTTTATTTTCAAATACAAATTGTGCCAAGGAATGACTCTCAGTTTGTTTTTCTTAAAAAAAACTGAGAATTTATATTCTGTAAATCAAATCAAACCAAAAAAAAACAAAAAAACATTGTATTGTTTTTTAAAATAATTAATATTTGATTAAAAATTAAAAATTAAAATAATAATAATAATAGTAAAAATAATAATAATAAAATAAATCAAGTGTGTCCAAACTTTTGTATTTATGGTAGGAAATTTACAAAATTATTCATAGAACATGATTTTTACTTAATATCCTAATGATTTTTGGCATAAAAGAAAAATGGATAATTTTGACCCATACAATGTTTGCTACTTAAGACTGGTTTTGTGGTCCAGGGTCACATATTACTAGCTGTAAACATAGAAATTTTCATACTTGCTTTTTTAATTTAAATTATTAAATTATATATAGGCGAAACAATCTTTGCATTTGATTGTAAACTAACTGTAATCTAAAATCTGTCTATAAATGACTATAACACTGGTACAGCTTACAGTAAGGTGTTTTCATTCATGATAATTGTCTAGGCTTTGCTCTCCGGTGATGAATCTCCGCCTGTCTGATTTGATTCCTGAGCAATAATTCAGGTATTGTGTGAGTTTTCCTTTGGGAGCAGCTGTGAATGTGCTGCGGTCATATGGAAAAACACAAAGGATCTGCTGTCATAAAGTATTTTTAGCTCAGAGTGAAACACCCAGGGCTCTGAGATACAGCTGACCCCAGTCCCATCTGCCTTTATACAACTAATCAAATCTAACGGCAAATCTTAATCAGGTTAGACGCCATTCAACATGAATGAAAACGAGGCTGTGAGGAATAGACTCTCAGCCCGGTCCCACTTTTTTAAAGGTTGTGTAAATGTTTGGACGAATCATTAAAATAATGTTTATGGAACGTTCTTATCCAGCCTTTTGTAAATTTTATGGGTCTGGCTTCTGGTTTCAATGGCGTCCAGCTATTATAAGTAACGTTTCCATAACTTATTGGGAATGCAAAACATTTTTAAAACATTTTTGTTAGCTGTGGTACAGTCTTTGGCATTCACTTTAGAAAGCTCTTACAGACAAACCAAAAATGATTCAGACATCAGATATAATTTTTGATATGTGACCCTGGACCACAAAACCAGTCTTAAGTCTCTGGGGTATATTTGTAGCAATAGCCAAAATTACATTGCATGGGTCAAAATGATTGATTTTTCTTTTATATCAAAAATCATTAGGAAATTAAGTAAAGATCATGTTCCATGAAGATTTTTGGTAAAATTCCAACTATAAATATCAAAATGTAATTTTTGATTAGTAATATGCATTGTTAAGAACTTAATTTGGACAACTTTAAAGGTGATTTTCTCAGCATTTTGATTTTTTTGCACCCTCAGATTCCAGATTTTCAAATAGTTGTATTTCGGCCAAATATTGTCCTATCCTAACAAACCATACATCAATAGAAAGCTTATTTATTGAGCTTTCATATGACGTATACATCTCAGTTTTGTAAAATGTTACCGTATGACTGGTTTTGTGGTCCAGGGTCACATATGTGTTTACTAGTGCGTGCAGGACACTATAGTTCGTTTATGTAATTGAGGATAGCAAAATAAAGTAAACTGTAGCATATTATACCCACAAATTCCTCATAGAATGGACTACCAGTAAAACTGATAAACCTGACCATATTTTGCTTAATTTTTCTTTAATTGCTAATGCGACTTTTTTACACTGCAGTTTAAAAATGTAGGCCTATCATACAAAATATGTAACTCTTATTTTTCAGCTAAATGCAAATAATGATATGCATAAAAATACATGCATAAAGCAAGTGACAACTTGCCCAGTTCTTTGCTAGCCTTTTGTCAGAAATCATATTGTTTGAAAACATGTCAATCTTATTTTAAGGATGTTTAGATACAGTGGAGTGAAGTGTTGGCCCCCTTAATGATTTAATGATTAATGAAGGGGAAAAAAATCCAAACCCACATGGCCCTGTGTGAAAAAGTGTTAAAACATAACTGTGGTTTATCACACCTGAGTTCAGTTTCTCTAGCCATGCCCAGGCCTGATTACTGCCACACCTGTTCGAAATCACTAAAATAGGACCTGCCTGACAAAGTGAAGTAGACCAAAAGATCCTCAAAAGCTACACATCATGTTGAGATCCAAAGAAATTCAGGAACAAATGAGAAAGAAAGTCGTTGAGATCTATCATTCTGGAAAAGGTTATAAAGCCATTTCTAAAGCTTTGGGACTCCAGCGAACCACAGTGAGAGCTATTACCCACAAACGGCCAAAAGATGGAACAGTGGTGAATAGGGCAGGGCGATATGGTCAAAAAATTTTATCACGATATAAATAGCAAAATTTGCGGTAACGATATAACTGACGATATAATTGACGCTAGACAAAATACTTCAAAACTGCATGACTTTATTGGTGCAAATAAAAGAAAAGAACATGCTTTTACAGCTTTGTTGTACTCCAGTAAGTGCTTTTGCTTCAAATGGTGAATGGCATTTTGGAAGTTCAAACTCGTGGGCACCACAGAAGTCCATTATATGGAGAGAAATCCTCAAACATTTTCCTCAAAAAACATAATTTCCTTAGGACTGAAGAAAGAAAGACATGAACATCTTGGATGACAAGGGGGTGACTACATTATCTGTACATTTTTGTTTTGAAAGTGAACCACTCCTTTAATCTATGTCCAAAATTGTAACTTTATTTATTTATTTTTTTTTTTTTTTTATAGAAAATAACCAATAGTTTCGCTAGATAAGACCTTTCTTCCTCAGCTGGGATCGTTTGGAGCCGATTGAATAAATAAAAATGATAATAAAATAAATAAAAAATGAATATAGAACAAATTAATCTCTAATTAACATGCATTTGTGCTGACACACTGAAAATGACAAATAACACATTGAATTAAACAAACAGTTCACCCAAATAATAAAATTCTGGTTGTTCACCCTCAACGTAGCCATTGGTTCCAAAGTATTTTTCCCATTCTACACTCTTAAAAATAAAGGTTCTTCATTGGCATTGAACCTTGAACATTCATGGAATCTTCCAATGCAGAAAACGTTCTTTATATTTTTAAAATGTTCTTCAAAATGGTTCTTTTAAGAACTGTTGACTGAAAGGTTCTTTAGGGCAGGGCCGTGCACAGACCTTTTGAGGGGCATGTGCTGAAACTGAAAAAAGGGCAACCCCTCCACAAGTTATTTTCGTAAACGAAAACTAAAACTATTGATCAGAAAACATTTTCGTAAACTGAAATAAAATAAAAACGTAAAAATAAATGAAAAACTAGAACGAAATGAAACTAACAACTTTTATTGAAAAACTAACTGAAATAAAATAATAATTATCAAAAATAAATAATCGTTTTCGTAATAATTACGTTCTCACCCCATGGCGGAAAAATAAAGACAGCGACCTGAACAGCACCTGCTTTAAATCTAGGCTACTGCATCAGTTTTAGACATTTTTTTTTTTTATGTAACACAAGCGATCAACCAATATACTAGAGCTGATTAATCTTTAAAGAATAGAGATTCAAACACCCATCGTTTCACTGGATAAGACACTTCTTCCTCGTCTGGGATCATTTAAAATGCAAAACTCGCGGGCACCATAGAAGTCCACTTATAACTATCCTATTTAGCCTCTGAAGGGCAGTACTAAATAAAAAAAAAAAAAATGATATTTAGACAAAATAAGAAAAATGTACACATCCCCATTCTTTTCAAAAGTTTTCACCCCCGGCTCTTAATGCATGGTTTTTCCTTCTGGAGCATCAGTGAGTGTTTGAACCTTCTGTAATAGTTTCATATGAGTCCCTCAGATGTCCTCAGTGTGAAAAGATGGATCTCAAAATCATACAGTCATTGTTGGAAAGGGTTCAAATACACAAAAATGCTGGAAAACCAAAGAATTTGTGGGATCTGAAGGACTTTTCTGAAGAACAGCAGGCAGTTTAAGTGTTCAGGACAAACAAGGGACTCATAAACAACTATCACAAAACAAAAAACACATCTGTGGATCATTCACGTAACACAGTATTAAAAATCAAGTGTATGTAAACTTTTGAACAGGGTCATGAAACATCTTTTATGAGAAATATCTTATTCAGGTCAGTACTAAATAAACAATAACATACATTTTGTATGATCCCTCTTATTTTGGTAAAATAATTCATATATTGCAGATTCTGAAACCTGAACTCAACTGTATAGTTAATATCTTGTATTAGATTGTATTCTTATATTTCCTGCTTATATCTGCAGCGTGAGCATTTCTGCATGAGTTCGGAGGACAGCACTGCTTCCATGTCAGCTGTCATTTTTATTGCATCTTTTTTCCCAACAGAATGACCAAAAATACACCATGCAGCAGCAGCAAAAACCTTCCTGTCTTATGCTGGAATACATGAGGTTTTGCATCATATTGTCTTTCACATGTTTTTGACTCTATAATTCCTTTATAAAACTGAGCTGCAGTAAAATTTAGGCTGTGGTTCACACAGATTTACTTCAGGAGGAAACCCTCTCATCAGATAAAAGCAACAGGGTGTCATACAGAGAGATGCTCATTCATTCTGAGCACTGAACTATAAAGAAACATTATAAACTACACGATACAGAATGAATGCACATGCAATGACCCTAAAAAAGTAATTTTGTTCAGCTTTTCAACCTGATTTCAGTATATATATTGCATAGCGTCCTTGTCTGTGACCTGCTGTGATCTGGGTCAAAGCCTGCGAGACCCAAAGCCCAACGGAAAGCGTTTTCACACTCATGTTTCCCGTCTACACACGATCATGTGACATGTATGGAGGGACTGAAATATCTCGCACTGTATTCTTAAACACGTTCGTAAACAAGCTGCATTCTGCCAAGAAACACAACTTTTTTAGATATATTTGAAAGAATTCTTCCCAGCTAACATGGAACGTTCTCACAATGTTCTTACAAAATTATATAAATGTTCAGACTAAACATTCTTAAAGTAATAGTTATGGAATGATCTTATTACTTTAATAACATTTGATATATATTCTCATATCATTGAGAGAAAGCATTCTGAACATCATCAGAATGTTTATATTATGTTACTTGTTCTTGATGACCATTCTAAGGATTGTTTTTGTAAACTGTATTCTAAATCTGATTCATGTTTTAAAAAATTCTAAAATTTCTGATTTAAATTTTGATCGCCGTTTAAATAATGTTACAATCACGTTAAGAATTCTGTACATTTGAACATTTTTTAAATATTCAAAATAAATGTTCTAATAATGTTATATTGCATTTTGGGTAAGAAAATTGTGTTACAATGTTTTTGTAAGCTTTAAATATTGTTAAAAGAAAACTGGACATTTCAATGTTTTAGAAACAATGTTCTCACAAAATTTTTTATAACCTAAAGTTCTGATCCAGTATGTGGAGGACTTTAACATGAGGAATATTTTTTTCGATTTTAACTTTTGTCAATGTCTTGGTTCACCTTTTCATAATTTTATATTTCCTTAATTTTAAGATTTTTTTTTTAAAACAAATACATTTTAATTTAAAAAAATCCAAACATTAAAATAAAAAACATATTTTTAAATAAATAGATAGATAGACAGATATAGATAAAACAAATTAAATGAAATAATGTACAATTTTATTTAATATTTTTCTTATCTTTTTAATTACAAAAAATACAAACATTAAAATTAAATTAAAAATATTAAAAAAAATTAAAAAGTCAATTTTCACAGTTCAATTTTATGATCCACTTTCCATTAATTATATATTAAATAAAAAAATATATTTTTTTTATTTAAAATTAAAAAAAAATTATATATATTAAAAAGAGATTATTTTCCTATATTTTTAAACAGATAATACAATAATAGAGATAAATAGATCTTAAGGTTTAGGATTTTAGATTTCAGTAATATAAAAAAATACAATACAAAATACAAAAATACAATTATGTTCTTTTTTTACTTTAAAATAAAAATACATTAATTGTTAAATACAAACAATTAAAAAACTCAAACATTAAAATTAAGTTAAAATACATTTAAAATATTTTACATTTAAAAAATGTTTTAGGTTTTAGGTTAATTTGTACAGTTCAATTTCATGATCCACTTTCCATTAATTTTATGTTTCACTGCTAAAAAGGAAATACTTTTTCTAATATATATATATATATATATATATATATATATATATATATATATATATATATATATATATATATATATATATTATCAAAATAAAATAAATCAGTTTTACGTTAAACTA
>NC_133370.1:3801936-3853595 GCF_049309525.1 Garra rufa
TTTTGTATTATTGTAAAAATTGTATTTGTTAAAATTAAACTGAATTTAGGAAAAATAAAACTGATTTTGTCAGGCCATTAAAATGTAATTTTTACTGGACTTTTGCCATGATTTCAATAATTACACATACTTTTAGATTTTTTAATTTTAACTTTAAAACACATCTAAAATCCATTTTGAATGGAAATTTTTTTATAAAAAAACGGAATTGGGACAACTGGAAAAATAGAATTTTTAATTTATTTTTAATTAAAAATGTTAAAAGATTTATTAAATTAATGTTTTTTTGTTTTTGTTAGATTTCTCATGTTTTAGACAATAAATCTGAATTTAATTCCTAAAAAAGGTGAACACAAATGTTTTCTATTATTATAAAATAAGTTTTTTTTTTTTAAATAAAACCGAAGTTGGGGATAAAAATGTATTGCATAAAAATATATAGCAGTTAAATTGTATACATGGTTTCAGTTGTTGCACATAGTTTTTGATTTGTTAAATTTAATTTTACCATTACAATGGATCTAAAATCCATTTTGTACAGATAATTTAAAACACTTTTTTTTATTATTGAAAAAAATCTATTTGTAATTAATTTGAAAAATAAAAACTGATTTCGTAAGGCCATAAAAATTAAAATTTTATTGAAAATTTTGTTAAATTGTATACATTCCATGATTTCAATAATTACACATGCTTTTTAATTTGTAATTTAATTTAATTTTACCTTCTAAAATCCATTTTTGTATAGAAAAATTTAAGAAAATGGAATTTGGGAAAAATAGGGCCCTATAGTATAAACTGAGTTTTTGGTTTTGTGTCTTTTGTAGTCCAGTACTGGTTTGCGCTCCGAGTAACATCGCGGTGGACCAGCTAACCGAGAAGATCCATCAGACGGGGCTGAAGGTGGTTCGTCTGTGCGCTAAGAGTCGTGAGGCCATCGATTCACCTGTGTCTTTCCTGGCTCTGCACAATCAGATCCGCAACATGGACAGGTACGAAGGTTTCTGTTGTTAATTCCTCATTTAAAGGTGCCATAGAATGGAAAACTGCATTTACTTTGGCATAGTTGAATAATAACAATTCTGTACATGGACATGACATAACGTGACTCTTCCTTCTTATATAAATCTGGTGTTTGCAAAAGACCACTGAAAAACAGGCTAATCCTAACATAACAGCGACTATGACGTAAAAGTCTCGGGATCATTAATAGTCACACCCCCAACATTTACATCGTCATCAGACGATCTCCAGATAGGCTATTGTGAAAAAACAAAGCAAGGACAATAGCGAAAATGGCAGATCACAGAATTAAATGTTATGTTCCAGGTTGTGCAGGGGATGTTAAGTGCAGGGATGGTTCGTGTCTGTACTCAGAAAGGCACGGAAAACAAATAATGCGTTTTGATAAAATAAGGCGAGACACTAAAGGGCCTTGCTAGCAGTAGTCTGTTACATTGCAGTACATAAGATTTCACTTACCACATAAACAGAGTAAGGAGAGATGACTGTGCGGACGATGGAGAATGATTTACAGATCCTGAGCATCACTAACAAGCATCTAAACTTGTAAAATATGTGGTAAGTACTGCCGCTGTAGTATAACGTTACGAGCTTGGCAATCACAAATCTCAAAAGTGAAAGTAAAATGATCATGCTTTCAAAACAGCAGTTTCAACGACCCGCATATTAATAGCGGCTTGGGCTCAGTGATTAAATATATGTGACCCTGGACCACAAAACCAGTCATAAGGTTAAATTTTACAAAACTGAGATGTATACTTCATATGAAAGCTCAATAACTAAGCTTTCTATTGATGTATGGTTTGTTAGGATAGGACAATATTTGGCCGAGATACATCTATTTGAAAATCTGGAATCTGAGGATGCAAAAAAATCTAAATACTGAGAAAATCACCTTTAAAGTTCTCCAAATGAAGTTCTTAACAATGCATATTACTAATCAAAAATTACATTTTGATATGTTTACAGTAGGAATTTTACAAAAAATCTTCATGGAACATGATCTTTACTTAATTTCCTAATGATTTTTGGCATAAAAGAAAAATCAATAATTTTGACCCATACAATGTATTTTTGGCTATTGCTACAAATATACCCCAGCGACTTAAGACTGGTTTTGTGGTCCAGGGTCACATATATTTTCCTCCATGTGTGAGCTACTGAATGAGCCACTCTGTGAAACGGCCAATCAGAGCAGAGCTCATCATTACTATTCATGAACCTTCCAAATAAGGTAATAACAGACATTTCATTCTAGGGACAAATCCTAGGTAGTAAATGGACCTGTAAAACCGTTTCTGGAGAATTTTTGCCCTTTCCTATGTCATATACCTTCTATATAGATATCAGAGAATAATTTAAAATATTGTATCAATGCATTCTTTGGCACCTTTAAAAGTGATCTCTATGTTTGTACTATGAATGCTTTGAAAACTGATGTGTGTCTGTCTTTTTTGCAGCATGCCAGAGTTGCAGAAACTGCAGCAGCTGAAGGACGAAACTGGCGAGCTGTCGTCATCTGATGAGAAACGCTACCGAGCTCTTAAACGAACCGCTGAGAGAGAGCTGCTCATGGTACCTGACTTCACTTCACTTTCAGCAATTTAGTGCATTTTCAGTGCGTTTATTTATATATATGAACGCTGCAGGCGGTGAAGCACAATACCGCTTAAGCCATTTTCTTTGGCAAAATAAATGGGGCATGTTTTTGTGTGGTGCATTTCCCCCCCTGCAATTAACGCACACACACTGTTCTATAAAAAAAAAAGCTTTTTCTTTGCACAAATGATCCATCAGCCCACCCATGACAGAGGCCTGCATTTTTATATCTCATTGTCTCTCTGTTTCACAGAATGCAGATGTGATCTGCTGCACATGTGTGGGTGCAGGTGACCCTCGCCTGGCTAAGATGCAGTTCCGCTCCATCCTCATTGATGAGAGCACACAGGCCACGGAGCCCGAGTGCATGGTGCCAGTGGTGCTCGGGGCCAAACAGGTATGTGACAGGCAAATTTGCACACAGACTTTACATGAGACAAATATGATGCGATCTGGGCAGTGTTCATTTTGACTGCCAATTCTGATTTAGTTTTAGTCAGTCTTTTGACTAAAATGCCATTTAGTTTGTCATATTTTAGTCATCTGAATTGCTTTTAGTTTTAGTCCAGTTTTAGTCGACTAAATATCATAAGATTTTAGTTGATTAAATCTACAGTAGATTTAGTCTGCTAAAATCGAATGGGTTTATTTACATTGTAATGCATTCATTAAACATTTCTCTAAAACTGTTAATTTTGACAGCAAATTTTGATTTAGTTTTTAGTCATAGTCTTTTGACTAAAATGCCATTTTAGTTTTAGTCATATTTAAGTCATCTGAATGTGTTTTAGTTTTAGTCTAGTTTTAATTAAAACGACTAAATCTACAGTAGATATTTATTTATTTTACAGTGCAATTGTTTTATGCTATTACTGTCATAGTAAAACAACAATAATATAAATTTGTTATTACCATTATGTTCTAATTTGTTTGGCCAGTGTGAATGTAGTTTAGACTGAGACAGTATATCACAAATAAAAAGAGGGTTGAGCCACATTTAAAGTTCAGTCAATTCACTGACTTTTTTTCTGACTTAAATTTTCTTAGGAACATGGGTTGGAGCTCTAACTTTTTAGCTGTCAAAGTGCATTTGGTAGAAAAATGTAGCTTCAAAATGTGCAAAATACAATATTCATAAAAACTATAAAATCTCTATAAATAACAGTTTTTAGTTATATACAGAGCATGAAAAAAAAAATGTATGTAAGCCTTAAGGATTTAGAAAAAAAACTGAATTACCAGCGTGTAGGAAATGTATACAAATAAACTTGACCTGAAAAAAGTAAAAATGTCTAAAGTACAATGTTTTTCTACTTTGCCACAATAAATGACGTGATTATACAGGTTAAAAGTGAACGAAAGGAGGAACATAAATGTTTATATAAATAATAAGTCAAGCTCTTTATGAAAGCCGCTTTGGAATATTTTGGAATACAAGGCGCAGCCTGCACATTTCAGATAATAAAAAAAGTGACTTATATTTTGGAAAATAGTTAAAATTTGTAAGTTCACTCTATATATGTGTAAATGTTCTGTTTAATAACACTACTGTCATCTCTGTTTGACAGCTGATTCTGGTGGGTGACCACTGTCAGCTGGGTCCTGTGGTCATGTGCAAGAAGGCGGCTAAAGCGGGTCTGTCCCAGTCTCTCTTTGAGAGGCTGGTGGTGCTGGGCATCAGACCCATCCGTCTGCAGGTGCAGTACCGTATGCACCCGGCGCTCAGCGCTTTCCCGTCCAACATCTTCTACGAGGGCTCTCTGCAGAACGGTGTCACCGCTGGTATGTCATCTCAAGTTATCTTTTGTTTGCACTGATTGAGTTTGTAATATAGAGACAGTACTATAGAGATAATGTTCTGTTGTTCTCCAGCTGATCGCATCAAGAAAGGCTTTGACTTCCAGTGGCCTCAGCCCGATAAGCCCATGTTTTTCTACGTAACCCAGGGCCAGGAGGAGATTGCAAGCTCTGGCACCTCTTATCTCAACAGGTAGGATTAAGCAAGATATCCAGCTCCCAAAACAAATATATGATCTAGTGTTGTCATGATACCAACATTTTGACTTGGATACGATACTGAATAAAATATCTCGATACTACTTTTAAACCGATACTCAGACAAAAACATAGAATGACAGGTAAAGTAATTGAATGATCCAAATGGGGGTTATAGTTATTTTATCTATTTAAGGCGAGACACTGCAGGTGAATAGAGTAAAAAATGAACTAATAGTTATCACCTTGCTTACTCAGCTGATTGATTACACTGATAATTGCAAACATTTTTTTGTATTACAAATGTTCTCAAATGTAAGGGTTTATTATGCAAATGAGGCATTATTTAATGAAATATGCACTAATTTGCATACATTTTTTTGTACAAAAATCTGAACACTGGATGAAGTCAGTTTCAAAATTCTTGTTGAATTTTTTTGACATTAGAGTCAAAACTTTTTACAGAGGGGAATTTTGGGTATCTCATTTCGTCACACCCTAATTCAGAAAAAACCTGGAACAGAAAGGAAAAACTTTTTTTTTTTAACCATTTTTTGGGGAATAAAATGTATATAATCAAGCAAATCATATATGTAAAAATCCCTCTGTAAAAACCTTCAGGATATAGACAGGAATAAAACTAAAGTTAGCTAAAAATAGATAGTGCTATAAAAGAAACACTTAACAGTGTCTTTTGGATGTTTTCTTTCCACTAGTCTGAAAAAACACTTTATGAAAAACCAAAAAGCCAAAATCTCAAACTTGACAGGTGCATGAAAAAACTGCGTTTTTGCCTGCAGTGTCTCCCCTTAAAAAAAGCATTTCATCCCCCCCTAAAAAAAAAGATTAAAATAATAAAAATCACATGCCAGTGCCACTACACAGGACTATGGTGAGCAACTACCGAGCCGATCTTTGCAACTTTAGCTAAATGGATAAAGCCAAATCTTATTTCATGATAAAGAAATTTTATTTCACAATAACAATTTATGTCATATAGTATTTTTGTTATTTTATCTTTTTAATCAATAATAAGAACATGGAAAGGAAAGGAAACAAGTAACAAGGACAAATACAATATATATGAAATCTGTTTTATTTAAAAAATTTTCCTGGATTCTGTTTTTCTGTTTATTTGAATGGTTACATAAAAAATATTAATCAAAAAGCATGTCTAATTACCTGAATTCATGAAACTTACTCAATTTAACAGCAATTTCTTAAATTAATTTTTAGGTCCTTATGAAATACGTTTTATTATTTTTCTCAAATTTAGTTTTATTTTGATCAAATTCTGTGGATCTATTTTACATTAATTTTCCTGCATTCAATTTTAATAATTTCAAAAAGCATGTCTAATTAATTTATAAAGATTAATTAGATTTTATAAAGAATTAATTTATTATAATATTTATTTCTTTTTTCAAAAATACTGTCTTGTGTAGTTACATTTTACTTGTAAATAAATTCTAGTAAATTTTTCTGCTAAATATTCCTTTAATATTCTTTTAGTAATATATTATTTTTTTATTAGTAGTAGTAGTACTATCATTACATTAAGTAATATTTCTGTCAAGTTACACCGGACATTTATTTTGTTGGTTTGCTGCCTTTCGTTTCTGTTTGTGGATATGATATAATATGATGGGGGTTTTTTTCTTCAAAATTAACGGTAAAATGCTCTTGAACTGACTCTCAAAGCAGTTCAAGAGATGGTTTATGTCTTCATGTACTCATATATTAAGGTGGCAGAGGCTGAAAACACTGTCACATCCGCTTCAGTATGTGTAATAAACAAAACTGCGTCTGCACCAATCATTCATACAGAAACTTGAAAAATGTGCAGGATTCATATCTAAATAGCCAAATTGCATGATATTCTGCGTTGTACAGTAATTTCTGTTTTTATGAATGGATCCCACAATTCCGTCTGCATTTTTCACTTTGTGGTAATCATAGGCCCCTAAATAAACAGTGTTAAAATGGCTCTTATCAAAATGCATTCTTAAAGTACCAATACTAGCAAAATGCAGAATCATACTGTTTTTAAAAGCAGAGTATCGCAATACTTTTTTAGTACCAGTATATCGTGCAACACGCATCTGATGCATGTTGTACACAAAAAGCTTCCTCAAAACAGCAGGACTCAATATAATAGACTGGTTAAATGCTGTTTATGGGAGTCAGAGCCAGACTAGTTGAGCAGCCAGAGCTGCTTTGAAACAGTGTGTATTGTGAAAAGCACTATACAAATACATTTCGCTTGACTTGTTTGCTTTTTCTTTTTATATATTGGTCAGTGGGCAAATCAAATGAAAAGCAAAACAGATATTATGCCAGTAGTTAAAAGTCTGGTTATGTGTGACTACTAGAATATGAGAAACATTTGACAATTGATGAGCTCATTCATGAATGCTCTTACATTGAAGCTTATTCAAAAGGCCGGTCTGATAAAATTATTTCTCTTTATTCAGGACTGAGGCTGCTAATGTGGAGAAGATCACCACTCGTCTGCTGAAGGCCGGAGCCAAACCTGACCAGATTGGTATCATTACACCATACGAGGGTCAGCGCTCTTACCTGGTGCAGTACATGCAGTTCAGCGGCTCACTCCACACCAAACTATACCAGGTACAGCGTCCAAACAGACTGATTTCAGCTGTTCTGCTGCATACGTTTGCTCTAGACCCGCACTGTAGCAATTTAGTGTGTCAGGAAAAGCGCATTTTGGTGTAAGATCGTTATTGCTATAGCACTGCCATTTTTTAATGGCTGTTTGACATCTAGGATTAGTGTGTCAGTGATGTATTGATGCCTTTGTGTGTCTACAGGAGGTGGAGATCGCCAGCGTGGATGCTTTCCAGGGCAGAGAGAAGGACTTCATCATCTTGTCTTGTGTCAGAGCTAACGAGCACCAGGGCATCGGCTTCCTGAACGACCCTCGTCGTCTCAATGTGGCACTAACCAGAGCCAGGTAACAAAAGCAGACTTTGAGTAAGGTGCAATTTAACATTCAGTGTCCTTCAGGTATCTGTATGAAATGCAGAGATGTATTTGAAGTAACGTTTTACGTGGGTGAAAATGCTGTTTACTTTATAGGCCTTATTAGGGGCCAAGCACGGAAGGTGCGAAGGCACCCATTGCATCCGTTGGCGTTCTTCTTATTATACTTCTGTTTCTTCTGCTCTTGAGTCTATGGCAGCCCATAGAACCGCTTGTGGGAAAGTTATGAAATTTGGCACATTGACAGAGGACAGTCTCAACATTAACCATAGCTGGTTTGAAGTCTCTAACTCAAACTCTCTAGCGCCACCACTTGTCCAAACTTTCACTCATGTTTTCACTTTTGAACCATAAGGTCTAGAAGGAATTTTTTCCTCTGAATCCTTCAAATTAACACCAAAAACTGCTTTTTTTTTTTAACTCGTCCTAGATGGTAAATTGGCTCAGATCATCTTCAGACCATGCTGGCAAAAAGTTATGGAATTCAAGTTGATTAGTCCAACCGTTCTTGAATAACGTGTGAACGAATTGTACAAATAGCACGCAAAAATGGATATGAGGCTATATCTCTGCAAAGGTTTGGCATATTGAGACCAAACTTGGTATGTGTTATAACAAGCATGACCTGAGGCGACCTGCACAGTTTCGGCATAGTGCCACCTAGTGGTCAGAAGATATGAAAAAATGCTATTTTTGCTTCGGAATGGTTTGGCTAAAAATCAAAAACTGGTCTCTTTAGATTCGGTAAAATTTGCGTCATTCGCGCGTGACATTTTCTTCACAACAGACGCGAATTCGCGTCATGGGAGGGGCTTCTGCCACTCGTCAGCGGGAAAGTAGTTGTAAAATAGGTGAATGAGCTCAATTTGCCAGCTTTAGCTTGCTTGTAGTCTCAATATGTATGTATATCTAGGTCAAATTGAGTAAAGAGCGTTTTTTAAAACTAACCAGATTGTCCGACCTCTTCACTCACTTTCTTCCTAGCAAGATCCTTTTTATTCCTGTTTCTACAAAAGTCCAAAGATGTAACGTTATCGTACAGCTCCGAGGAACCACAGACAGCAACGGTGATTTTGTCCGCCATTATTGTTTCGGATTTCTGCCTCCGTCACTACTAGAGCAAGCTCCTGATTGGTTAACGCGGCGCGGATTTTCGCCAAAGTTCAGATTTTTGAACTCGCGCGTTTTGCACGGAAATCGCTTGAAACGCTCAATGCGCGCCGCTTCATTCGCGCGTTTCGCGCCACAGGATGGCTATTCGCGTCTTTGCATTGACTTAACATGTAAATCACTCGCGCTTGCCGCTTCATTCACGTCCGGTGTGAACGCACCATGAGGCTGTATCTCTGCAATGCTTTGACATATTGACACCAAGCTTTGTGTGTGTCATTATCTCCTTACACTGACCACGTCACAGCAATTTGGTAGTGGCGCCACCTATTGATCAAAAGTGATAAGCCAATAAATTATATTACTAGTAGATTTAAATGGTTTTTCAGCCATTTGAACTAAAATTATCTTAAAATGTCCTCAATTACTCATTGCTGCAGTTGGTCTGATGCTTGCTTCTGTAGTGCTTGTAGTGCCTGTAATTGCTGCCCTCAGCTATATTTTCAGTTGTTTTCACAATACATGAAACTCATGTCTCAAAATCGAGTGAAAAGTGCAAATAACAATAAATGCAGGTGGATATTGCTAATTATGTGGTCAAATGTGTTTGTATGTGTGCAGATATGGCGTGATCATTGTGGGCAATCCTAAGGCTCTGTCCAAGCAGCCTCTGTGGAACCACCTGCTGAACTACTACAAGGAGCAGAAGGTTCTGGTGGAGGGACCTCTGAACAACCTGAGAGAGAGCCTTATGCAATTCAGCAAGCCACGCAAGCTGGTCAACACCATCAACCCTGTGAGTAACACACATATCAAGGTTTCTTCTGCCTCAGAAAGAGTGTTTTCTTGCTGGTTCATATGCACGGCCACGCATGCATGCAAATCTGATTAATAACATTTGCATTTAGTAATAAGCAATTATAATATGCATTAGTAGTGCTTCTGTATAAATGCTTTCTTATGCATCTGTAACATTACATGCACCAACCAAGGTGACCATGAAATTTCAAAGTAGGAACTAATCGTTTGTAAGTTGCAAAATGCTTCTGCTAATAGTGGAAATGTGTGTTTCAGGGAGCCCGTTTCATGAGTACCGCCATGTATGATGCGAGAGAGGCCATGATTCCTGGATCTGTGTATGATCGCAGCAGCACTGGTGAGAATACACTTACATATCATTGCTCACGTCTCAATACACTGCGGTTGCAATGTTATTCTGTTCCAGGGATATTTTTGTTAACTAAAGAAAAAAAAAACTTTAATTAAAAAAGAAATTCCAGCTAGTTATCAAGGCAGCATTTGTCATTTGTGTTTATTTTTAAAGTACTGCAAATAAACTAACACTTTTTAAAAGTCATTCAGACACAAAATACTATAAGATAATATAAATACTAAAACATTTTTTATATTAAAACTATATAACATTTAGCTAAAATTAGTTTAAATTTATAAAGTATAATAAATCCAACAAAAACTTTAATAGTACACTACTTGTCACGTAAGATTTTTAATGTTTTTTTTTTTTTTTAAGAAGTCTCTTCAGCTCACCAAACCTGCATTTATTTGATCCAAAATACAGCAAAAGCAGTAACGTTGTTAAATATTTTTACTATTTATAATAACTGCTTTTTATTTGAATACATTTTAAAATGCAGTTTTTCTGTGATCAACGCTGAATTTTCAGCATCATTACTCCAATCTTCAGTGTCACATGATCCTTCAGAAATCATTCTAATATGCTGGTTTACTGCTCAAGAAACATTTTTTTATTATAATTATCAATATTTAAAACAGTTGAGTGTGTGTTTTTTAGGATTCTTTGAGTAGAAAGAACCAAAAATCAGCATTTAACTGAAAAAGCTTTTTTTTAACATTATAACATTTAACATTACACTATACTATTCAAAAGCTTAAAGTAAGTTTTTTTTTTTTTTTTTTTATACTTTTATTTAGCAAGGATGCTTTAAATTAATCAGAAGTGATGATAAACACATGTATAATGTTACAAAAGATTTCTATTTCAACAATGTTTTTTGAGCAGCAAATTAGAATGATTTCTGAAGGATCATGTGACACTGAAGACTGGAGTAATGATGCTGAAAGATCTCAGGAATAAATTACATTTTAAAATATATTCACATAGAAAACAGTTATTTTAAATGATAAAAATATTTAAAAGCAGAAGAGACTTCTTTAAAAAACATTAAAAATCTTACTGTTTTTTTTTTTTTTTACTTTTATTTTTGCCGCTGTTGTTGTTGTTTCATGATAAACCTGATGAGAAATGTGTATCTAATTTGTCATTCCTTGTCTGTCTTTACAGGACGTCCATCTAATATGTACTTCCAGACCCATGACCAGGTCGGCATGATCGGGACTGGGCCAAACCCGTTGGGATCCATGAACATCCCCATCCCGTTCAATCTGGTCATGCCACCCATGCCTCCGCCTGGCTACCTAGGCCAGGTGAACGGACCAGCTGCAGGTAAGAGAAAACCCTAAAACTAGGGATGCACCGAATGTTCGGCAACCTAATAAGCGGAAAGGCCGAATGAATTATACCGAACAATGACATGATGCGGTCAAATAGAGGCGTTCACGAATGCAGCAAACATGTGGGCAGTGTGGAAGCAACTGTCAGAGCAAGACGCAAAAATCATTACAAACACCGACAGCGAGAGACTGTTTAGTATCTTTGATGAGAAGAGAAATGGTGGTTGTTGCTGGTTACTGTATGATGACTGAAATCACCAAATGGCCTTAAACCATTAGTAAATAAACTACAGAATGTTATGTTGTCTAATACACGCACCAACTGTATTTATTCTGACAGCGCTGTACGAGCTCCTTAGCCAGGGTTCAAAGTCTAAAGCGCAAGGATAATCTGAAACAGCGTGATGAAAATAATTTATGAATCTGCCGCTGTCAAGCGAAAACTAGCACCGAGGCAAAGGTCTTCTTGTGGGTTTCCTCTACAAATAAAAAAAAGTCAACATTCATAAATGTTAGTATTGTAATTTTACTGTTGTTCTGTAAAGAAAAAAGTAAGACAAAAATAATAACAATCATTCCAACAGCTCTATTAATACATTTATTATAACATTCTCCTTTGCTTAGCAAGGCTTCATTTATTTTTACATTAAAAACATGCCTGATTCAAGAAGAGGGTTTTAAAAATGGCTCAAGAATATTATTTTACTAACTTTTTAATTTTAAGTTAAATTGTGCTCAGTGTTGTTTTCGTCAACGATGACGATGACGAAATCATTTCGTTGACGCCACTTTTTTTCATGACGATAACGAGACGATGACGAGATAAAAATGGCTCGTTGATGACTAAAACATGACGAGACGTGTTTGAGTTTGTTGACGAGACGAGAATAGACGAAAATGTTAGTGGGTGGTCCGTCAGACGTTTAAAATGCATGACATTTCCGCTTATTGTGCATGCCAATTAAAACTTAAAAAGTATCTGACGCTATGGCAAGCCGTTTTAGCATTAAATACTCTTTGCTGTACTAGTATGGCAAGCCGTTTTAGCATTCCATCCTTGTTTGTCTTTTATGTTCTAAAACATTCCTTCATTATTGTAATTATTGGTGAAAATAGTCGATCCAGAAGCTCACATTGTGTTGAACTGTAGATCTGCTATTTTCACAACTTATAAGTGACACTACCCAACAGCAAAATATTTACTGACCTACATTAATTTGTTAAAAGACTACTTTTTCCCCTTTTTTGACTAAAACTAGACTAAAACCTTTTTGACTTTTCGTCGACTAAAATTGGACTAAAACTATCACATATAGAAGTGACTAAAATTTGACTAAAACTAAGAAGCATTTTAGTCCAAAAGACTAAGACTAAATCTAAGATGGTTGTCAAAAACAACACTGCTTGTGCTTTGTTGGAACATTATTAGAATGTTTAAAATGTTCATTGTTAAGTAAATATTTTTAAATGGTTGTTTTTTTATTGTTTTTGTTCTTTGAAAAGCAAGACAAAATTAAAAAAAGCAAATATTGGCTATTTAATTTATGCAATGGTGAAAAAAATTGGCAAAATACATGGAGAAAAAACACGAAAAACCACGTTTGTGTGTAATTTTGTTTGGCTTCGGTCAAGAATTACTTTTGGTGCATCCCTACCTAAAACACAAAATTAAGACTGCTTTTAAACAAGAAACCCTGACTTATATTCATAAATGGTCTTTTTGCTGAAACAAATACATTGAATGTGCAGCATAAAAAAATTAGGAATACAATATTAATCAGTTCTCTCCCACCGTTTACAGGTCGTGGTGCTCCTAAAGGTAAGACCGGGGGTCGTGGAGGTCGCCAGAGGAACCGTGGCACCGGTAATCACGGCAGCGGGCAGGCCAACATGCCGAACAGCCAGGCCAGTCAGGATCTGGTGTCTCAGCCCTTCTCTCAGGGTCCACTGACCCAGGGCTACATCACCATGAGCCAGCCGTCACAGATGAGCCAGCCTGGACTGTCCCAGCCTGAGCTCTCACAGGTACACATGCACACGTTCTCACTTTTATATGAGCCTCTGAAGTCTTTGTTTGTCCTTGTTTTGTTAATTCTGTTGTTTGTGGACTTTTTTGTGTTACAGGACAGCTACCTGGGAGATGAGTTCAAATCCCAGATGGATGTGGCGCTTTCCCAGGATTCCACCTACCAGGGCGAACGGGCATATCAACACGGAGGAGTGACTGGACTCTCACAGTACTAGAGTGTAAGATGACACTTTTAATGTGGTGTTTTTTTGTAAGAAACTAATGCTTTTCTTTAGAAAGGATGCATTAAATTGGTCGAAAGTGACAGTAAAGTTATTATATAACTTATATATATAGTAAATGTTTCAGAACAGCAAATCAACATATTAGAATGATTTCTGAAGGATCATGTGACACTAAAGACTGGAGTCATGATGCTGAAAATTCAGCTTTAATCACAGGAATAAATTACTTTTTACAACATATTCACATTTAAAACAACTATTTTAAATTAACATTTTACTGTATTTCACATATTTACTGTGTTTTTTACTGTGATCAAATAAATGCAGAACTGGTGAGCTTAAGAACTGTAAAAAACTTTTTAGATCAGTACTGTACATTAATTTACTTATCTGTTTAGTGTAATTGATGCTTATATAGTCTAGACACCTAAAATCATTGTAAAGTTTCATGTGCCTTTTTTTTATTTTGCATACACACGAATCACTAAAACTTAAACTAAAAACTAAAAATAAATAAATACTATATAGACATTAAAACTAATAATATAAAATAAAATGATTAAAATTATATTAAATTAATGTTAAAGTAAAACAAGAATAAAAATACATGACACATAAAAATACAAAATACAATGACTAAAACTTTACTTTTAAACTTTTATTGAAAACTATATTAAATAGTTAATAATAAATTAAAACAATAAAAGTGAAAGAAAACACAAAAATATAAAAATAAATTACGTAAATTCAACACTAAATCTAAAAATAAATTGTATTAAAACTGTATTAAGTTATTAAATTAATAATAATAAAATCAATAAAAATGAAAGAAAAACATCAAATTACTAAGACTAACTAAAATCCAATTATAATAACTAAATATAAAAATAAATGCATTAAATTAAGATTATATTCAATTATTAAATTAACAAATTAAAACAATAAAAATGAAAGAAATCTACAACAAAATTATTAAATAAAGACTAATTAAAATTCAATTAAAAAACACTAAATGTATAAATAAATAAATTACATTAAAACTATATTAAATTATTTAATAATAAATAGATACAAAAATAAAGGAAAAACAACAGTTACTAACTAAAGACTAACACACATTCAAATAAAATCACTAAATATAAAAAAATAAATGTAAACTATATTAAATTATTAAATTAATTATAAAGAAAGAAAAAGAAATGAAAGAAAAACAACAAATTTACTCAAACTAACTAAAAGTACATTAAAATCACTAAATACAGAAATTAAATTAACAATATATGAAATTATTAAATTAATAATAAATTCGAAACAATATGAAAAATAAAAGAACACAATGACCATTTTAACTCAAATTCAGTTAAAAATCACTAAATATAAAATAATCAAAACTGCATTAAATTAATAAATTAAAACAATAAAAATGAAAGAAAAACAACAAAATTACTAAAACTAACTAAAAGTACATTAAAATCACTAAATACAGAAATTAAATTAACAATATATGAAATTATTAAATTAATAATAAATTCGAAACAATATGAAAAATAAAAGAACACAATGACCATTTTAACTCAAATTCAGTTAAAAATCACTAAATATAAAATAATCAAAACTGCATTAAATTAATAAATTAAAACAATAAAAATGAAAGAAAAACAACAAAATTACTAAAACTGTAAATAAAATTGCATTCAAAACAAAATCTAAAAATAAATTCTAAAAAAAATCCTTTATTTGTTATTCCTTTAAAAACAGTAGCTTATTATATTTACAGTAACATCTTTGTATTATTTAGTCCGTTCCATTTTGCTGTTTTGTCTTACCCATTTATAAATGAAATGGCCGTCCCTCATTGCTAACGCTGCCGTTTTCCTCCGTGTGTCTCCGCAGGTTGTTGGAACAGGAGCTAGGCCTGTGCTGAGCTTAGTTCGTCAGCATTTTAAATATGGGTAAATAAAAAAAAAGAACAAACATGGATGCCCGTTTACCACTGTTACAACTGAAGCACCATGGTGTGAGAGCAACAGGAGAGAATCAAACCAATCACAGGAGGGAGTAAAGCTGGACAGGGACGAAAGAGAAACGTGTGAGTGGCGGACGACATCCACCATTCGTTGACGACGGGGAGGAGAGCTGGGAGACGCAGTGTTAGGAGGAGACCAAACACGAGATCTTCGATCCGCAACTCCGCAACGTGGAGGAGGAGGCTCCTGGAGCGCAAGGGGGCCCTTCCCTTCCTCCTCTCTCTCTCACTCTCTCTCTCTCTCTCTCTCTCTCTCTCGCCGGGCTGCCGACGTCAGCCTCAGGCCTCGCCCTGCCAACAGAGACGGAGCCAAGATGAAGTTCTCTTAAAACTACCTGCAAAAACCACGCTTGCTCTGTCGTCTCCACGAGCTGAGAGAGGGGGGTGACGTTATTTCAAGTAATTAATAAACGCTTTTCAAGCAGCTGATTTTTTCGGGAAAATCCAGTTCCCCTCAAAGTTGACATCTGACATTCAGGTTCTACCACCGCACATCTTTTGAGAGGACGGACGCCTGCGGCTAGAGTTCTCGCGCTTTGTTTCGTTCGCTCGCTCACTCGCCTCGGAGCGCCTCGCGTCTCCGGCCGAGGTGCTAGGACACTCTGAAGGACGATTCAACTTTGAGGAACGTTTTCCGCCTGAGAGGTGCCGTATCGAACGGAGGGCCCGTCACATCTCGTCCGCTCTCCGCTTTGGGGTAGAAATGGCTTTGGGATGTTTCTTTTTTCCTTTTAAATGTTTTGTCCCTCTGCCGAGGGGGGGCGACAGATCTATCCTTTCTTATTTTCCTCTGTTTTAAAATGGTTTTTGTTCAACTAGAATAAAAGCAGTCAAGTAGAAACGCTTGCTTGATTTAGATGTGGCTTCGAAATCAATCCAAACCAGTAGGATTTGTGGGACACCAATGTCAGATGAAACCGGCAAACTCCTCCCACTGCAATATTTTGTCCAATCAGGTGAAACCTACTCAGTTGAATCTCTTCGATTTGATAGGAGACTGTAGACACCTCCCACTGCTACATTTTGTCCAATCAGGTGAAACCTGCTCATCAGAATCTCTTCGATTTGATAGGAGACAGTAGACACCTCCCACTGCTATATTTTGTCCAATCAGGCGAAACCTGCTCATCTGAATCTTTTTGATTTGATAGGAGACAGTAGACACCTCCCACTGCTATATTTTGTCCAATTAGGCGAAACCTGCTCATCTGAATCTTTTTGATTTGATAGGAGAGAGTAGACCCCTCCCACTGCTATATTTTATCCAATCAGATGAAACTCGCTCAATTGAATCTCTTCAATTTGATAAGAGACAGTAGACCCCTCCCACTGCTATGTTTTATCCAATCAGGTGAAACCTGCTTATTGATAGGAGACAGTAGACACCTCCCACTGCTATATTTTGTCCAATCAGGCGAAACCTGCTCATCTGAATCTTTTCGATTTGATAGGAGACAGTAGACCCCTCCCACTGCTATATTTTATCCAATCAGGTGAAACCTTCTCATCTGATTCTCTTGGATTTGATAAGAGACCGTAGACCCCACCCACTGCTATATTCTGTCCAATCAGGTGAAACCTACTCAGTTGAATCTCTTTGATTTGATGAGCGTCAGTAGACCCCTCCCACTGCTGTTCTGTCCAATCAGGTGAAACCTACTCAGTTGAATCTCTTCAATTTGATAGGAGACGGTAGACCCCTCCCACTGCTATATTCTGTCCAATCAGGACGCAGTCACGATATCGTTGTGCCCGAATGGCTTTAGTGAAAGCAGAAGGAGATGGACGCACCTATGCGAAGCACAGACAGGTGAGATTCTCGCTGTTTTTGTGTCTAAAGAGGCTTGTCTTGCGCTTTTGCGCATCCTAGTGAGAGCGTGCGGTTTTCGGCCGCAGACAGGTGTGAATGTGTGTGTTTGTGTGTGTTTCCAGAATGTCCTCCTTCATTATTATTTGTGCTGTGATAGATTGTAGTTTTGCTTTTCCTCCCCCATTCTAGTTGCTTTTTTCCCCCCTAGCTCATATATTTTTATTTGTGTGGAAATTGCTGGAGTTTATTCGGTTTCGACGGACCCATTCAGAGTTTTACGGCAGCTTTTAACATCTGTTTCTGACCGACGCCAGTCGCCTCAAGTTTGTACTTTTACTTTGGAGTGTTTATACCTTGCTGTTACTCCATATTCGCAAGCCTTTTGACTGTTTAATATTACCTAAATACCACCATTTGGATTTTATAGCATCGAGCACAGATTCCTTTTAAGTTTGTTTCTTCTTTTCCCACAAGACAATCATGACTTTTTCCATGTTAACCTCTTAACTCATAGTTTAGTTTGAGTTTAGTCACAATTCATCCTTCGAGTGTAAATATCAGTGCTCAGATTTGATACCACATCAGCCAAATTGTTGCCAATGACAATGAGACGCTAACATCCACAAGGCCAAGGTTTATCCACAGCGATTCATTCTGGTCGTTATCGAGTGCGAAGAGACTAGGAAACGCTGCTTGCATCAAATTGGACTGAACTGAAATGTACGATGCGTTTATATGCTTTAACTCGCAATGAAGAGGGACATTGGAAAAAACATCAGGATATGAAGAATAATTCAGGATTTTGTTTTGTGGAAGACATTTTCACCCCCACAATATGTACTTCTTGTAACGTTATGAATAAATGTTGCTTTCTTTCACCCAATGCTGTTCTCGTTTCTTCATTGTCTTATGTGTGATTTGTAATGAAACTGGAATTTTTTTTAATTTATTTTTTTACCAGAATTGCAAGATTAAAAACTCATGATACATATCACAGTTGTGATTTTTTTCCTCTGGATTCTGATTTATACACTGCCAGTCAAAAGGTTTTGAACAGATTTTTTGTTTTTAAAGAAGTCTGTTCTGATCCAAAGTACATAAAAAAATAGTAAAATTTTGATATATTTTTACTATTTAAAACAACTGATTTCTATTCGAATATATTAAAAAATTTAATTTATTTCTGGTTTCAAAGCTGAATTTTTTGCATCATTACACAGTCTTCAGTGTCACATGATCCTTCAGAAATTGTTCTAATATTCAGATTTTTTGCTAAAAAAAATTCTTTTGATGAATCAGAAGAACAGCGTTTATCTGAAATAGATATCTTTTGTGACCTTATAAGTGTCTTTATCATCACTTTTGATCAATTTAAAGCATCCTTGTGAAGTAAAAGTATTAATTTATATATTTTAAAAAAAAGTATATATACTGACATGTTACAAAAGCTTTTAATTTCAGATAAATGGTGATTTTTTTTTTTTTTTTCTTGAGCAGCAAATCGTATTAGAATGATATCTGATGGATCATGTGACACTGAAGACTGGAGTAATGATGCTGAAAATTCAGCTTTGATCACAGGAATATATTACATTTCTAAATGCATTCAAATAGAAAACAGCTATTTTAAATAGTAAAAACATTTCAAATTTTTACTGTACTTTGGATCAAATAAATGCAGGCTTGATGAGCAGAAGAGACTTCTTTAAAAAAAAAAAAAACATTTAACTGTTCAAAACTTTTGACTGGTAGTGTGTAAATCAGAATCCAGACTAAAATAAGGCACAAAAAAAGGTAATTGTTTTTTTTTTCTCCACAGTTCTTAGTTTCTATCTTGCCAGAATTGCAAGGAAAGGAGTCTGAATTGTGAGATAAAAAGTCGCAATTAGCTACTTTTATTTATAAGCTTTCGTTGCATTTTGAACCTGTTGTATCCTAAATTCTATTAAGGATGCACACTTCTTGTTTTTACTTTCTTTTTCACAACCTGATTTGTCTCTCAATTTAGTTGAAGTGAAAATGAGTAAGAACCGCAGAATATACAATACATGCTTTAAACTTTTTTTTCCCCAAAGTAACATTATTTGTATTAATTGAAGTAACTCCCGGCTGTAATGTGTGACCCTCTGTAGTAATAGAGCAAGTCCGATGTGGTGTTTTCATTAATCACACAAAAAACCTACACTGCTATATATTTATTTAGCTTTTTTGTAAGTTCACACAAGGTCAGACTAAATTATTGAGTTTTGAAAATGAATTTGACTTTACTAACATGCTCTTAATCCAATTAAAGTTCCATTTTTATTTTTTTATCTTTTTTTATCATATTAGTGTTACACCAAATTAAAGTTCCATTTTAATGTTATTTTATTTTTGTTTAGTTTTTTATTTAGTTTTTTTTTATTGTATTGTTTTTTTTTTAATTTTCAGTTTTGTATTTATTTTATTTTTTTAGTTTTCTTATTATTTTAGCATTTTACTTGGTGTTACAGCAAATTAAAGTTCCATTTTAATTTGTTGTAATTTATTTTTTATTTATTTTATTTTTTTCTTGCATGTATTTTCTTTTAGTTTTCTTTTAATTATTTGTATTTTATTTTGTTTGTTTTTTTATATTACTTTGTGTTACACGAAATTAAAGTTCCATTTTAATTTGTTGTCATTTTTTTATTTATTTTGTTTTATTTTTTCTTTTATTTATTTGTATTTTATTTTGTTTTATTTTTTATATTACACAAAATTAAAGTTCCATTTTTATTTTTATTTATTATTTTATTTTATTTTTTTATCATATTGGTGTTACACCAAATAAAATTTCCATTTTAATTTAATTTTTGTTTAGTTTTTTATTTAATATATTTCTTTTTTATTGTATTGTTTTTTTTTTTCATTTTTGTATTTTATTTTATTTTTAGTTTGTTTTCTTCTTATTATTTTATCATTTTACTTGGTGTTGCACCAAATTTAAGTTCCATTTTAATTTGTTGTCATTTATTTTTATTTATTTATTTTTTCTTGTATGTATTTTCTTTTTCTTTTTTCTTTTATTTATTTGTATTTTTTTATATTACCTTGTGCTACACAAAATTAAAGTTCCATGTTTATTTTTATTTATTATTTTATAACTTTTTTTATTTTATTTTTATTATTTTTTATCATTTTATTTTAGCAATTTATTTATTTTTAAATGATTGTCCTTCATATATAAATAGTGTTTCAAAGAACATGGCTTATTTTCAGAAAACACTATTACTGTTAGAGTCCAAAAAACATAACACCATTGTTATACTGCACTATGTAAGTGAGGAAGGTTCGTGGTGTCTCATTAGGGTTACATCAGCACAAATGTCGGTATGATTAACTAATGTTCACTCTCTAATCACTAGAGGGCGAGCGACGCCGCAATGATCCTGCAGTTCCGTTTCTGTCCGCTAAACGGCGCGCGCGAGTCTCTTCAAAAAGCCGCCAGCGGCAGCGCTCGAGCACAGAGCGGCGGGAGGCGCGGGCTCGGGACATCAAAGCCAAACTGGTTACAAAGTAACAGTCGCGGCGCGTCATCAAAGTCGCTGCGGGAAACATCAGAACGCGGAGTGTAACAGCCAGCGGGCTTTCCCGCGAGTCCTTGTGCCTGCTGAACTACGAGCAAAAGAGGAACTGACACGCGCCCGGTCATCACGTCCAGTTTCTGCGGCTGCTGCTGTTGCATTCGCCTGCTGCCATGCACATATATGCCGCGTTTGGCGTATAGAAACACGGATTACAGAGCACGCAGATCCTACAGGCTGGAAACAGTTGCTCCAGAACAGGAACAAGAGTTTGACATCCTGTGTGTTTACAACGACATGGGGTAAGAGTCCCTGCTCTCTATTAGGAGACTTTAACTCAGCTAAACTCAAGCTAGAACAACTCTTAAAAAGAGTTAGTTACTGCAGATATTTCAGATTAAAGACTTCCTGTTGCTAGTAGACAATCTGAAACTGATTATATTCCTCAAAATAAATAAATATTTATTTATGTAGGACAGTCCTACGTTGGGAAACTGGAGATAATCAATGCATATTTGTGTATGACATGCTAGAATGCATCTAAGTTACATTCTTTTATACAGTTGCTTATAAACGTATCATTATACATGCATTTTTTTTTTAAAGTGACGTGCAAAAACAATGCATGTATAATGATACGTTTTTTAAGCAACTTTATATATGCATGTAAACATGTAGAATTTAGAATGTTAAATTCATGAAAAAGCCACAAATAAAAATAATAATAAAAAATAATAATAATTTTGTAGTGAAGGGACAACCATAAACGCATGCTTTAAAATATGCATAAAATCAAAAAATAAATAAATAAAATGCTAAAATTAAATTAAAAATTAAATAAATCAAATCTGTAATTCAGAAAATCTCATTCATGCACTAAATTATTTGTATTTATCTTTTAATTAAATATTATTACATTTTATTTAATAAAAATGTATTTAATATTTAATAATTATTTATTAATTACTAAATATTAAGTAATAGTTATTTTGCTTAATTATTAAAAAACGTTAATTTTGTTTTAGTTCTAATTTTTATTGTTATTAATTGTTTAATTATTATTTTTTATTTTTGCAAAGTAAATATCGTATCGTACAATTGTGCAATTTTGTGTATGTCTCATTATTGATTATTAGTAACTAAAACTAAAGACATAAAAATGTTATTAATAAAATCCACAATAAATTAAATACATTTTAAAAAAGAAAACTTACTGATTATTTTAAGTAACATTTATCATTACTTCAAACTGATTTACTTAAAAATGAATAAAAAGTTTATAAATAAAATATTTTTTATAATTATTTATTAATTACTAAATATTAAGTAATAATTTAATTATTATAATTTTTGCATGATTTTTATTAGTTGTGGATGCTCAGGTTTTTGTTTCATGAGATGCTTTCGTGATCAAGACCATTAAAAGCATTCATTTTAAAAGTCTAAATTCTTAAGAAATTATAATGCTGCATTTATTAAATTTGAGAATGTTTGCATCCTTTAAATGTACATCCCTGACCTTGACCTAAATATGTCATTCATTTTCTCATTTTCAGTGTATATTTAAACAGTATCTGTTCGGATGGATGTGTTTGCTTACTATTTTTTCTTTCTTTTCTTTGCAATGTTAGAAAAAGACCCTCATCTATCCAGTAAGAATGTATCCGTTGCACAGAGAGAGGTAAGTCATGTTTTAATGTCTTTATTGGATCCTGAGACCCTCGACTGACGTGTTTTTTAAAGTAAATAAACAGAAGTTTAAGCTACATCTGATTAATTTATCCATTTTTAAGACTAACTAAATTGGTAACAACAATTTTGCAGAGTCTCCTGGCAGCCCATATTTTTAATTAATAAATTAAAATAAATGAAAACATTTAATTAATAAAAAAATTATGGCTATTTGACTTCACTGACATATTACTTGGTGTTACGCCAAATGAAAGATCTATTTTTATTTTATTTTTTGTTTATTATTTTATTATTATTTATTATTTTCTTTTGTTTTATTGTATTTTATTTATTTTTTTATATTTTATTTATTATTTTCTTTTATTTTTTCTTTTATTTTATATATATAATATTTATTTTATATATAATGTGTATTTCTAAAAAAAAAAAAAAGACCAACTTTTTATTTTTATTTTATTTATTTATTTAGCTTTTCTGGCTTTTGACTTTTTTAAAATAATACATTAAAATTAATTTATAAATGTAATTGGTACAAAAAAAATTCATTTGTAATTTTTTTTATTATTATTGAAATTAATTTTGTTGTATTGTATTTTATTTATTATATATTGTTGTATTATTTTTTTATTTTTTTAATAATGTGTGTATTTCTAAAAAAAAAAACGTCCACCTTTTTTATTAATAAATTTACAGAATTAAGCCCATATTTTTAATTAATAAATTAAATTAAAAATGTAAATTTATATTTAAATTGAAATAATAAAAAAAATAAAAAAATAAATATTATTTTTCATTATTATTGTTATAAATTGTTTAATTATTATTTTGCGGTGTTGCAAAGTAAATATCATATAAGTTAATTTTAACATCATATAAACTTAAAATTCATGCAAATTTGTGTATGTCTCATTATTCATTATAAGTAAATAAAACTAAATTCATAATTTTAATTACGTTACTAATAAAATCCACATAACAAGCTAATTATTTTAAGTATTTTTACAGAATTAGTAGCCCATTTGTTTAATTAATAAAAATAAAATAAAAAATTCAATGTAATTAATAAAAATAATACATTTTAATTTTTTATTATTTTAAATTTTTATTGTTATTAGTTGTTTAATTATTATTTTTCAGTCTTGCAAAGTAAATACCGTATCGCACATTTGCACAATCGTACAATTTTGTGTATGTCTCATTATTCATTATTAGTAAACAAGTTTGTTACTAATAAAATCCACAATAAATTAAATACATTTAAAAAAGAAAACTTGATTATTTTAAGTAACATTTATCATTACTTTAAACTGATTTACTAAAATAACAAATAAAAATGAATTTAAAAATATATAAATAAATAAAACAATATAAACGTATTTAAAATGAACTAATAAAATTACAAAAAGAAAACAAAATTACTAAAACTTTAAAAAATATATATTAAAAAATAAAAACGAATTCAAGATATAGTAAAAACATAAATGCACTTCTGATGCACTTCAAACCAAGTCATCTTTATTTTTACAGCGTGTTATATAATACCAACTGTTGTAAAGCAGCACAGAGAAATGCACTTAAAAAAATCACTTTGTGAAATGGACAAAGCAACTGTTTTTCATAATATGACCCATTTATCCTGCTCTAAGCGGGACATATTATGCAGGAATTATAGCTGCATAGATAGACAAAGGCAGATTTCTTCATGCACTGTATTAATCTCTCAGAGAAATGACACCCAACGTGAAAAAAGGTTGTGGGATATTGTTTATGAAACAGCCAGTATTGTGGTTTTTTTCAGTTGCCATGACGACTGTAGAATATCGTATGTTCTGCGGCGTCTCAAGTGTCCATCTGAGTGTGCTGGATGCTTTATAGATGATCATAAAGCTGTTTTGACCTTCAGTAGGCCTGGAACGGGTTAAATGAGTAGAGTACTGCTGGTGCAGTTAATTAGTTCAGCGGCGGTAAGGTGTGCTGCTGTCAGGTCAGAACACGCTTGGCCTAATTTCTACATTCTAACTTACCGGATTGTCCTTCAAACGATCCCTCTATGTTTTAAAGACATAGTTCACCTAAAAAAATGCTGAAATCTTATCATCTTTAGGCCATCTGAGATGTAAATGAGTTTGTTTTTTCATTAGATTTGGAGAAATGTAGCATTGCATCACTTGCTCACCAATGGATGTGAATGGGTGCCGTCAGAATGAGAGTCCGAACGGCTGATAAAAACATGACAATAATCCACAAGTGAACCGCACCACTCCAGTCCATCAGTTAACATCTTGAGAAGACAAAAGCTGTGTGTTTATAAGAAACAAATCCATCGTTAAGACGTTTTTAACTAAAATATGAGTCCATAATTTGTAATAACACTTCCTCCAGTGAAAAAAAGTGATCTGGTTTGAATCAGGACAGAAATACAAGCCAAAACAGTGAAAAGCGTTTGATATAAATTATTATAGATTTTGTTATTATAGATTGTTTTCAGCATCATTACTCCAGCCTTTAGTGTCACACGATCTTTTAAAAAAATCATTCTAATATGTTGATTTGCAGTATTTATTTAATCAAAAATATTGTAAAAATGTGAAATATTATTATAATTTAAAATAGCTGTTGTCTATGTGAGTATCTGTTCAAATGTAATTTATTTCTGTGAACAAACCTGCATATTCAGCATCATTACTCCAATCTTCAGTGTCACATGATCTTTTAGAAATTATTCTAATATTCTGATTTGCAGTGTTTATTTAATCAAAAGTACTGTAAAAAATGTTAAATGTAGTTATAATGCAAAGTGAATTTTTTTTCTTTAGTTTCTTCATCAGGGCCCGTATCCCTAAAGAATTTTTGTGCAAAAAGTGTCTCCTAGCGGCCAAATTCTAAGAAAATTCTCAGAGTCATGACGTTTTCTTAGAATTTCCCCTAAAAGTGACACGAAAATCCCAGTTAATATAAAAGCTATTCCTCAAGATTCCTAGCGCTTAAAAGGGCTCCTAAGGCGAGATATGCTAAGAGCAGGGAAGAGGACTTTTAGTGGCTTAGGAGTTCCCCTAAGCAGCTGCACAAAATGGCCATTTTCTGTTTGTAGGATATTTGTTAACAAGCCTTCATAAATAGACCAGCCAGCAATCACAGACATTGATAAAAGCTGAGCCGTGTTACCCTCGTTAAGACCACACTGAGTTGTAACGTTGCAATTTCTACTTCATTAAGGACAGCCCATCTTGTTTTCAATGGGGTCCATATGGGAGTGAAAATACAAAATATGCCAGCTAGGATATTAATATGAGCAAATAAGACACAAATCATTATTTGAACAGGGTGTAATGAGCTTAAGTTTTCACATATTTTAGATTCTAATGTTAGGCTATAACCCCTACAGCTTACTATTCATTTTCCAGATATTTTCTTGAATGTGAAATATTATTTACAATTACAGTCTGCATAAGATTAGAGTGTATAATTATGTTTATTGATTTGAGGGTACATCCTTTGCTCATTATCACCAAAAGTTCATTTTCATCAAACTTGTAGGATCAACCAATCACAGCTTTTGAAATGATGACTCATACCTAGCAACGGGGTCAACCACACCTCTTCACTAAGATAGGATTTTCCATCCATTCCTTGCTCAGAGTTCACTGAAAATGTTCTGGAATCACTTCTAAGCTAAAACTCCTGGCAAGGAATTTTTAGGTTAAGTTAGGAGCTCTCTGAGAGGATTCTCAGAATCTTTAGGGATACGGGCCCAGATTTGGAGAAATGTAACATTGCATCACTTGCTCAACAATGGATGTGAATGGGTGCCGTCAGAATGAGAGTCTAAACAGTTGATAAAAACATCACAATAATCCACAAGTAATCCACACCACTCCAGTCCGTCAGTTAACATCTTGTGAAGCCAAAAGCTGTGTTTTTAAATAACAAATCCATCATTAAGATGTTAGTTTTTAACTTAAATATGAGTCCATAATTCCTAATAACACTTCCTCATGTGAAAAAAGTGGTATGGTTTGAATCAGGAGAGAAATATAAGCCAAAACAGAGTGGATTTTGTTATTATAGATTATTTTTGGCATCATTACTCCAGTTTTTAGTGTCACATGATCTTTTAAAAATCATTATAATATGTGAATTGGCTGTATTTATTTAATCAAAAATATTGTAAAAATGTGAAATATTATTATAATTTAAAATAGCTGTTGTCTATGAGAGTATCTGTTAAAATGTAATTTATCTCTGTGAACAAACCTGAATTTTCAGCATCATTACTCCAGTCTTCAGTGTCACATTCCTTTAGAAATCATTATAACATGCTAATTTGCAGTGTTTATTTAATCAAAAGTACTTTAAAAAATGTTATATATTCTTTGAGTCCATAATTTTTATCTTTCAATTGCTTCATCAGATTTGGAGAAATGTAGCTTTGCATCACTCGCTCACCAATAGATGTAAATGGGTGCCGTCAGAATGAGAGTCCAAACAGCTGATTAAAAACATCACAATAATCCACAAATTATGCACACCACTCCAGTCCGTCAATTAACATCTTGTGAAACCAAAAGCTGTGTGTTTATAAGAAACAAATCCATCGTTAAGATGTTTTTAACTAAAGTCCATAATTCATAATAACACTTCCTCCAGTGAAAAAAGGTGATCTGGTTTGAATCAGGAGAGAAATATAAGCCAAAACAGAGTGGATTTTGATGTGAGAGACAACAGGAGATGGACTTTTTCAATTAAGGAAGCGTTATTATAGATTATGGACTCATATTTTTGGCCAAAAATGATGGTTTAACCCTCAAAGACCGAGACCACAAAACTGGTCATAAGGGTAAATTTTTTTGAATCTGAAAGCCGAATAAATAAGCTTTGTTTATAAGAAACAAATCCATCATTAAGATGTTTTTAACCAAAATATGAGTCCATAATTCATAATACTGCTTCCTCCAGTGAAAAAGTTTAAATCAAGAGAGAAATCTACACAGATCAAACACTGTTTGCTATTTTGATGTGAGAGACTACAGGAGATAGACTTTTTCAATGAAGAAAGTGTTATTATAGATTATGTACTCATATTTTTGGCCAAAAATGATGGTTTCTTACAAAGATGTTTCTTACAAACATGCAAACTGGATTTGTGTGGATTATTGTGATGTTTTTATCAGCTGTTTGGACTCTCATTCTGACGGCACCCATTCACTGCAGAGGATCCATTGGTGAGCAACTGATGTAATGCTACATTTCTCCAAACCTGATGAAGAAACAAACTCATCTACATCTTGGAAGACTTTTTTTAAGTTTATTATAATTTTTAATAAACTATTCTTTTAGTTTTCAAGAAATGAAATCATATCTCCATCTTAGGTGAGCACAGGGAAAGATTTTTTAAGTGCTACATGTTGATTTAGTGTCTTTCTGTACATCCCACATATGGAATAAAAATGCAGCATGAAGTTAATTTCTTGCTAACAATTCTTAGTAATTGCCTCATTATATAAACGAATCTGGAAAAAGGCAATTAGAGCTGAAATGCAAATGGACAGCTTGAGGCTTCAGCAATCTCTAAACACACACTCACACACTCCAGTGTAGAATATAACAGTGAACAGCTAATGGTCTTCTGGCCGTCGGATGTGTGTTTATGCGGTACAGAGGTTACTTCTGGTTAACACACATTTTTTTTTGTTTTTTTTGTTTTTTTTCTAAGTTGCATTAAGAACCCATTTTATTGTCATTATGTGATGCGTTTCTAGGTGAATCAGAATATTTAATGTTTCTATTAATCAGGAATCCATGTAATGACGTAAAGTGTGTCTATACAGTGTGGCAACATTTTGAATGTTTTTATAGCTTCTTCTGCTCACCAAGGCTGCATTTATTTGGTCAAAATTACAGTAAAATATATTAAGCATTTACAATTACTTTTTTCCTTGTGAATATATGCTAAAATGTAATTTATTTCTGCGATCAAACCTGAATTTTTAGCATCATACTCCAGTCTTTAGTGTCACGTGATTATTTAAAAATCATTCTAATATGTTAATTTACTGTATTTATTTAATCAAAAATGTTGTAAAAATGTAAAATATTATTATCATTTAAAATAGCTGTTGTCTAGGTGAATATATGCTAAAATATAATTTATTTCTGTGATCAAAGCTGAATTTTCAGCATCACTTCTGCAGTATTTACTGTCACATCATCTTTTAGTAATCATTCAAATATGCTAATTTGCAGTATTTATTTAATCAAAAATATCGTAAAAATGTGAAATATTATTATATTTTAAAATAGCTGTTGTCTATGTGAATATGCCCTAAAATGTAATTTATTTCTGTGATCAAAGCTGCATTTTCAGCAGCATTACTCCAGTCTTCAGTGTATCATGAATCATGATCCTTTAGAAATCATTCTAATATGCTAATTTGCTGTATTTATTTGAATAAAAATACTGTAAAAATGTGAAATATTATTATAATTTGAAATAGCTGTTCTCTATGTGAATATGCCTTAAAATGTAATTTATTTCTGTGATCAAAGCTGAATTTTCAGAATCATTACTCGTCTTCAGTGTCACATGATCCTTTAGAAATTCTTCTAATATGCTAATTTGCTGTATTTATTTAATCAAAAATATTGTAAAAATGTGAAATATTATTATAATTTAAAATACCTGTTGTCTATGTGAATATGCCCTAAAATGTAATTTATTTCTGTGATCAAAGCTGCATTTTTAGCATCATTACTCCAGTCTTCAGAAATCATTCTAATATGCGGATTTGCTGCTCTAAAAACATTTCTGATATTTATCAATGTTGAAAACAGTTGTGCTGCCCAGTATTTTTGTGGAAACTGTAATACATTTTATTTTTTTTATGAATGTCTTTATTGTCAAAAATATAGTACACAGAAGTGTGTATGAAACTGTCTGTTTTGTCTGCAGCACATTTGTTGAAGCATTGCAAAGCACATTGACAGATTGCAAATGAAGGTTTGAGATGCGTGTGGTGGCTTTGTTGTTTGGTTGAGGTTGATCTGGCGTTCTGTGCGGTTGGTTTCCCGCTGAAAGTCATTAACTGCGGTCGATGTCTGGCGCTGGATAGTTTACAGGCCCTCGGCTCGTTACTGGGCTCCTCGCAATCAGCTCAGGGTGAGTAATTGACAGATGAAGGAGCAGCGCTGATCGCAGCGGCCCGTCAGGGGGATCAGTGACGAGCGAAGCCAGGAGTCTTACCCCATGGAATTCTGGGAATTCAGGCCAGGCTATAAGAAGCGAGGTGGCGTCCGTAAGACCAGGACGAGGAAAGTGATCTCAACACCTTGGCTGGCATAATCCAGCGGCTGATTGGAGTGTGTGTGTGTGTGTGTGTGTGTGTGTGTGTGTGTGTGTGTGTGTGTGTGTGTGTGTGTGTGTGTGTGTGTGTGTGCTTTAGTGCAGAAGCAATAGAGAGATACTACAGTCATGTAGCTAAAAAGCATCAGCATATGTGTTTAATATTTATGAATTTGCTCTGAAATGCAAATATATATGAATATAGCAGATGCTTTTATGCAAAGCAACTTATAAAATAGGAACAAAAGCAATTTGTCAAAGAGCAACACTATTCATAATATACAATGCCAGGTTTAATAAATAAATAGATTATGCATTTTTAAATGGGTATCAAAACTTGATATTTTTATTATAATTAAATATATTTTAAGGATAAAAATAGACATTAACATTTACCTTACCTTCTTTACTATAATTAGAATTTTTGATTTAAATTTTTTCAATTGAAACTTTTCCAGTTTAAATATAATTCGAATTTTTGAATTTTAATTTTTGAATTAAAACTTTTCCCATTTCAATGTCATTTGAATTTTTCAGTTGAAACTTTTCCAGTTTAAATATAATTTTTGAATTTAATTTTTAAATGGAAACTTCTGCAATATTTTTTATTGCAGGTTTTAAACTTCTCCAATTTAAATGTAATGTGAATTTGTGAATTTAAACTTTTTCAATTTAAATGTAATTTGAGTTTTTGAATCGAATTATGAAACTAAAACTTTTCCAATTTAAATGTAATTTGAGTTTAATTTTTGAATTGAAACTTTTCCTATTTAAATGTAATTTGAGTTTTTTAATCAAAACCTTTCCAGGTAAAATATAATTGGAATTCTTTAATTGAATTTCTAAAATGGAACTTCTCCAATTTAAATATAATTGGAATTTTTAAATGGAAACTTTTCCAGTTTAAATATAATTAGAATTTTTGAATTGAATTTTTAAATTGAGACTTCTCCAATTTAAATGTAATGTTAATTTTTGGATTGACCCTTTTCCAGTTTAAATATGATTTGAAATTTTGAATTATAACTTCTCCAATATAAATGTAATTTGAAATTTGAAATTAATTTTTTTTAATTGAAACTTTTTCTAGTTTAAATATAATTACAAATATATGTATGTATAGTTTGGGGTCAGTAATAATATTGAAATAAATACTTTTATTAAGCAAGGATACATTCAACTGATCAAAAGTGACAGTAAAGACATTTATAATGTAACAAAAGATTTCTATTTCAATTTTTTTTTTCTGCAAAATAAAATCACAGTTTTCACAAAAATATTGCGCACCACAACTGTTTTCAACATTGATGATAATCAGAATTGTTCCTTGAGCAGCAAATCAACATATTAGAATGATTTCTGAAGGATCATGTCACACTAAAGACTGACGTAATGATGCTGAAAATTCAGGTTTGATCACAGAAATAAATTACATGTTAACAGATATTCACATAGAAAATGGCTATTTTAAACTGTAATAATGTTTCAGAATTTTCACTGCTTTTACTGTATTTTTAATTAAATAAATGCAGCCTTGGTGAGCAGAAGAGACTTCTCTCAAAAACATAAAAAAAACGTTTGAATAGTGTATATATTTAATTTTAAAATTCATACAGTTAAAAAAACATTATTTTTGTAAAATGAAATGGTTGAATATAGTTTGTCTAATAGCTGATGGTGATTTCACAGCTAGAGAGCCTAGTAAATGGCAAATTTGAAATGATGCATTCATTTTATAGCATTATTGCTTAAAAATCCCTCAAAGTATTTAAAAAGAGAAAATGTGCATGATTTATTCTCAAAACTGCTGGTGGATGTTGGTAGTGACATAGTAAATGTGCAGAATAATGCTTTTCTCAAAATAGCCAAATAGCCAGTTATATTGAATTTCATATATTTGATATTTTCCTTCATTCAAAGGCGGTGACGTGCAAAAGGTCTGTGAAAGACATGCTGGTCTGTGGGAGCTGGTGGTTTGAGTTTGGTGCTGAATGGAACGGTTGACGCTGACTTCATTTCTCACGTCTGCTCTCAGCGTGCATTTCATCTACAATCAGAAAAACACCATTCACCCATGACTCACTGGCTGTTTGCTAATGAATGACAAGCTGAAGGGAGAATAATGAAAGCTTTCCTCAAATGAGCTCCAAGACTGTTTCAACTTTTACTGTGGTCACAGTCACACAAACCTCAAACGCTGCTTTTAGACATTGTTCGGGTCAGTATTCATATTCTCTGGTGACTCAGTGGGCAAAAACGCCAGCAAATATTAGATTGATGAACCACGGACGCAAAGTCTCATAATGTGACCGACAGGATGGACGGTAATGGTAATATCCGTGTTCATTTCTGGAAAGGGCAAGATAGGAAGAGGATCATCTTTCCGCTCTTCCTGCTCATGATGTATTGCATTAAGATTATTTCATTTTACATTTCTGAAATCCAATCCTTCCAGATTCTTTTCCTTTTTGTTTAATAAAATGAACTGGTCAAGTATTCATCTACCAAAAAAAAAAAAAAAAAAAAAAAAATATATATATATATATATATATATATATATATATATATATATATATATATATATATATATATATATAGTATAGTATTTTCTGCTCTTCAAGGCTGCATTTATTTGATTAAAAATACAGAAAAAACAGTAATATTGTGAAATATTATTGCAATTTAAAATAGTGGTTTTCTATTTTAATATACTTTAAAATATAATTTATTCCTTTGATGCAAAGCTGAATTTTCAGCATCATTCCTCCAGTCAGAAATCTTTCTAATATGCTGATTTACTATCAATGTTGGAAACAGTTGTGCTGCTTAATATTTTTTTGGAATAAATGCAGTTCTTTTTAACTTTTTATTCATCAAAGAATCCTGAAAAAGGTTCCAAAGCTTCCAAAAAAATATTAAGCCACACAACTCTTTACAATATTGATAAAAAAATCAGTATATTAGAATGATTTCTGAAGGATCATGTGACACTGAAGACTGGAGTAATGATGCTGAAAATTCAGCTTTGATCACAGAAATAAATTCTATTTTAAAGTATATTAAAATAGAAAACCTCTATTTTAAATTGCAGTAATATTTCATTTTTATCTGTATTTTTAATCAAATAAACACAGCCTTGAGGAGCAGATACTAGTAAAACATTAAACATTATATCTGTTTACTGTGTGGTTTTGATATCTTTATTAGTATTTATATCAGTTTCAAAAACAGAAGGCATTATATAATTAAATATGCATGCATTTTGCATACATTTCCAGAACAGAAATCGAAATATTGAATAAACTTAGGTCTAAATATACTTCATTTTTAATTTCGTCTATTTAAGAGTTCAGGGTTATAATTTTTTTTAATGATGACCATATGTCCAGAAATTAAAAATGAAGCTGTCAGGAGTCCGAAATAGTTACTCTTAGACGTCCATCACACACAGTTTGACCGTAGCGTTTCAGCTGCCATGATGTGTTATGTACGCTATCGCTTCATTTCTGTGATGGTTTACGGCTCATTCCACTCTTGTTATTGTCATTTGTCCGTTACAGCACTGACTTCATTGAATTTCAGCTACAGGCTTTTAAAATGCTAAACTATGTGCTTTAGGCCTTTTATTAGGGATTCAATAACTAATTGAAGTCAAAGTTTAATTATTCAGTTAATTGTTGAAAATTATTATTATTATTATTATTATTATTATTATTATTATTATTATTATCAATATTTATATATATTGAAAGAAATTATAGAAATTTTATTTAGCAAAGATGCTTTAAACTGATCAAAAGTGTGATAAAGACATTATAATGTTTATTTTATTATTCATTTATAATGTTACCAAAGATTTCTATTTCAGATAAATGCTGTTCTTCTGAACTTTCTATTCATCAAAGAACCCTGAAAAAATTCTACTCAGCTGTTGTCAACATAATAAAATAAAATAAATGTATTTTGAGCAGCAAATCAGAATATTAGAATGATTTCTGAAGGATCATGTGACACTGAAGACTGCAGTAATGATGCTGAAAAATCAGCTTTGATCACAGGAATTAATTACTTTTTAAAAATATATATAAAATATAAAACAGTTATTTTTAAATAGTAAAAATATTTCAGAATTATACTGTTTTGCTGTACTTTGGATCAAATAAATGCAGGCTTGGTGAGCAAAAGAGTCGTAAACTTTTGACTGGTAGTGTATATCTTATGAAATTATTTAAGTAAATTATTTTTAAAAAATAGACCTAGATGGAATAGTGCGGAACCTGAAATATTTCCAATTTAATTTATGTCAGAACATTTTTTCATTTCACATTTATGAATTTTTGAGTCTTGGTGTATTTCCAGGTGTACATTTTAAATCCCAGATTTCTTAGTTTGCAATGTCAGTCTACAAAGCTAAGCTGAATTTAGCAGTTATTGTGTTGTTTTCCAAACAGATGCTCATGTTATGCGTGTTTGTGTGTGTCGTAGGGAACAGCCCATCTTCAGCACTCGAGCTCATGTGTTCCAGATCGATCCTGCCACTAAACGCAACTGGATCCCAGCCAGCAAACATGCCGTCACCGTCTCCTTCTTCTACGACGCCAACAGACACGCCTACCGCATCATCAGCGTGGGCGGGACCAAGGTGAGCAGCTTCTCCTCCCAGTTGAGCATCTTAGATATGGACATATTCACAAATAAACACTACTTTTCAAGCCTTAAAGGGGTCATCGGATGCCCATTTTCCACACGTTCATATGATTCTTTAGGGTCTTAATGAAAAGTCTCTAATATACTTTGGTTAAAAATTCTCAATAGTAGTGTAAAAAAAAACACCTTTTACCTTGTCAAAATCTGCTCTGCAAAATTTCATCTCATTTTAAGACATGGCCCCTTTAAATGCCACGAGCTCTGCTCGCCCCGCCCCTCTCTGGGATTATGTTTACCGCATTTAGCCACGTTTATCTGCAAACTTGCCAACAAGCACATTTATTAAGGCCATTTGCAAAGATGCATAAAAAACCCTTATACCCACTTCTGCTGTGGATGAAGCTGCAACATGAACAAGGATGCATATATAGATTGGGATTGGCGCTTTCCATTTAAAAACAAAAGTAACGTTATCCTCTGCATCTTCAGCGGCTCAGATGTCGGTAGTAAATGATGACTGCTATGTTCATTATTACATCCAACAACAGAACACCTCAATCGCTCAATCAGAGTCTTCCTCTGCACCTGAGTCACACAATGGCGAGTGCATTCGGACTGTTTCAACTCGGTGAGGGCGGGGCTAAGGTAAGACGCTCATGTCAATCAAATGTGTTTCGTCACAACGACAAGAAGCTGAGAATGAGCTGATTTTAAAAAGGGGATATTACTTTTAAAGATAAAATGATATGATTTTTATCATTGTAGGGTGGTTGTGCACACAAACTACCAACACACATTAATAATCAAACAACATCTAAAAGTTAGTTTTGCACCCGATGACCACTACTGTTTTTTCATGCACCTGTCAAATTTGAGATTTTGGGCTTTTTGGTTTTTCATAAAGTGTTTTTTTAGACTAGTGGAAAGAAAACATCCAAAAGACACTGTTAAGTGTTTCTTTTATAGCACTTTATCTGTTTGTGTCAATAGATTTCAATTACAATCCATATTTTTAAAGGCTGTTTTCTCAAAATGAGTTTTTTCTTCTACACTGAGCCATAAATCTCCACTTCAGTAGCTCTTACACACATCAAACTTTACAGTTTTATTCCAGTCTATATCCTGAAGGTTTTTACAGAGGGATTTGTTTATATATTATTTGCTTGATTTTATACAACATTTTATTCCCCCCAAAATGGTAAAAAAACATTTTAGAAAACTTGTAATACAAAAACTGTTTGCAATTATCAATGTAATCAATCAACTGGGAGAGTAAGCTCATAACTATTAGTTATTTTTTTACCCTATTTACCTGCAGTGTCTGGCCGTAATGCAACCAACAGAAACTTTAACATAGGCTATAAATGAACCATGGTCACATGACTTCAATAAGCTTTTGACAACTTTGTCCTTATTTACAAACATTTTCCTTGAAAGTTTGCATTACAATATTTTGCAAGCTTGTGATTGTAAACACACTGAGGCTGTGAAAGTGAGTTTATCTGTTAATAGTGATAACATTTAATGTCTCAGACAACATCTGTAGCCCTATTTAGTAGGGATGCACCAAATGTTCAGCACCAAATTTGGCTGAAAATAGCAAAAAAAAAAGCTGTTTTGGTGTTAATAAGGGAAAAGGCAGACTAAATTATAGTGAACAATGGTGTGACGTGATCAAATAGAGGCGTGCACTAATGCAGCAAACATGTGGGCAGTGCGGAAGCATTTAAAACTGTCTGAGAAAGACGCAAAAATCATTCCAAGCACCGACAGCGAGAGACTGTTTGGTATCGCATCGCATGTCTTCCATGAGACGAGAAAATGGTGGTTGTTGCTTGTTACTGTATGAAGACTGAAATCACCAAATGGCCTTAAACCATAGTAAACTACAGTAAGTAAACTACAGAACATTATGTTGTCTAATACACGCACCAATTGTATTTATTCTGACAGCACTGCATCAGCTCCTTAGCCAGGGTTCAAAGAACAAAGCCCCAGGAAAATCTGCGTAATGAGAATCATTCATAAATCTGCTGCTGTCAGCAAAAACTAGTACTGAGGTCTTCTTGCTGGTTTACGCCAAAATAAAAGTCAACATTCATAAATGTAAGTATTGTAATTTTACTGTTGTTCTGTAAAATAAAATAAAAAAGACAAAAATAATGAAAACAATCATTACAACAGCTCTATTAATACATTTATTATAACATTTTCCTTTGCTCATGCTTCATTTATTTGTACATTAAAAACACATGCCTGATTCAAGAAGGGTCTTACAAATGAGCAAAGAATATTATTTTACTAACTTATTAATTTTAAGTTAAATTGTGCTTTGTTGGTAAGCTAAAATGTCTACTAAAATGACAAAAATGTTCAGTGTTAAGTAAATATTTTAAAAAAAATTATAAAAAAAAAAGCACGACAAAACTGTAAAAAGCACATTTTGGCTGTTTAATTTATGCAATGGTGAAAAGAATTGGCAAAATACATGTTTGGTAATTGGCCTTCGGCCCTGTGTTTAATTTTGTCCGGCTTCAGCTTCGGTCAAGAATTTTCATTTCGGTGCATCCCTAGTTTTTAATAACTCTGAATGGATTCGTCTGAAAGGAGGAAGTCATATACACCTAGGATGCCTTTAGGTTGAGTAAATAATATGGTCATTGGTTATTTTTTTTTTTAAAGTTACAATTTACATACTTTTCAACCTCAAATGCTCTTCTTGTCTAGCTTTGAGTGCACTCTGTGTATTTCTGTTCAATACAGTTAGGGTATGTCAAAAAAGTTCCATCTCATTTTCTCCTCCAACCTCAAAATTGTCCTACATTGCTGTTTTACCATTTTTTGTAAAGGGCGTTTGATTTCTTTGCACGTTCACTTTGTAAACACTGGTTTGGTACTTCTGCAGCGTTCTAGGATGATTTTGAAGTTGGAGGAGAAAATGCTATGGGAGTTTTTCGACTTACCCTCACTGTCTTGAACTGGAATACACAAGAGTGCACGCAAAGCTAGACAAGTTGAGCATTTGAGATTAAAAAGTATATAAATTGGGGCTGCTCAATTTTTTTGCAAAAATCATAATCACGATTATTTTGGTCAATATTGTAATCACGATTATTGAAACGATTATGACAGGGTCCAAAACTTTATATAGTGATTAATTTAAAGATAGCAATACAGCGAGAAAAAAGATACAAATAAAAAAAACAGTGCTTTAAAAAAATATTGAATACTTTTATGCAAGTCTAAAGTAGTCTGACAATACTATATATACAGAACAGCACAAGTTTTCTTACGCGCTATTAAAAACACAACATCAAAAAACATTAATAAATCAAGCACGTCCCGTTTAATGAAAGTCAAGTTACATGATTTTGTTGATTTGCATGTGAAATTAGGCTTTTATGGAGGAGCGAAAGCGCACAACTGAAAAGGGGGCGGAATGGGCTGCAATAATCATTTCATCTCGATTACTGCATTTTCGTAATCGTTTGAAGCAGAAATCGAAATCAAAACTGAATTTCGATTAATTGCACAACCCTAGTATAAATTGTAATTTTCTTCAGAAAAATAACCAATCGTTTCACTAGATAAGACCCTTCTTCTTCGGCTGGGATCATTTAGAGCCCTTTGAAGCTGTGTTTAAACTGTATTTTTGAAGTTCAAACTCCGGGGCACCATAGAAGTCCACTATATGGAGAGAAATCCTGAAAGGTTTTGCTGAAAAAACAATTTCTTTACGACTGAAGAAAGAAAGACATGAACATCTTGGATGACAAAGGAAAGAGTACATTATCTGTTAATTTCTTTTCTGGAAGTGAACTTCTCCTTTAATATTCTCTAGTTGCTCATTGCATGTTAGGTCAAATGTGTGTCATCATGCTGTTCAATGCATGTGCATTGCACACTTAGCAGCATGCCGTAGGTTTTGCAGAAAGCCTCTCGTGGTTACCATCAGCACAGCATGCCAGGAAACCCATCCGACTGCAGCAGCATAACGCAATAAACATCTCTGTCAGCTACAAGCTTTCAGATGGTGATCATTGAGTCGATGTGATTAGAGGCAGAACCAAATACTCCCAGCGAGAGGATTTACGCTGAAGTGAAGGTTAATAGCTCAACACCTGATATCGGAGAGAACGAGAGAGTCGAGTGCAGGAAAAACTCCCCGCATCTGTGCGGAGCTGCATGACTTGCAGCCTGTCGGGTTAATCGATACTTGTTGATGGAGCGAATCAGAGCTGTCTAACCCACTCGACCAAGACGCTGATCGAAGAGGAAGACAGCAGTTCACAGATGACCTTGAGTTGTTACGACAGTAACTGATAGAGAAGCTGATTGCAGATTGTTCAGATCAAGCACTGCCCACTTAGGAAGAGAGCATCTGATTGACATGTGAAATGACCAATGACAGCTCTGAGTTTGTATCTCACTATTTGGTCTTTTCTTTTCAGGGTTGCTGGTTTATACAGTTGAGGTCAAAAGTTTACACCCCCCTTTTGGAATCTGCAAAATGTTAATTATTTAACCAAAATAAGAGGGATCATACAAAAAGCATGTTTTTTGTTTAATTTGCACTGACCTGAATAAGATATTTCACATAGAATAGGTTTACATATAGTCCACCTGAGAAAATAATAGTTGCATTTATAAAAATGACCCTGTTCAAAAGTTCTTACCTGAATGATCCACAGCTGTGTTTTTTGTTTAGTGACAGTTGTTCATGAGTCCCTTGTTTGTTCTGAACAGTTAAACTGCCTGCTGTTCTTTAGAATAATCCTTCAGGTTTCACAAATTCTTTGGTTTTTTTGTGTGTGTATTTGAACCCTTTCCAACAATGACTGTATGATTGTGAGATCCATCTTTTGACACTGAGGACATCTGAGGGACTCATATGTAGCTATTACAGAAGGTTCAAACACTCACTGATGCATTAAGAGCAGGGGGTGAAAACTTTTTGAATTTGAAGATCAGGGTAAATTTAACTTATTTTATCTTCTGGGAACATGTAAGTATCTTCTTTAGCTTCTGAAAGGCAGTACTAAATGAAAAAATATGATATTTAGGTAAAATAAGAAAAATGTACACATTTCCATCCATTTCAAAAGTTTTCACCCCCAGCTCTTAATGCATGGTGTTTCCTTCTGGAGCATCAGTGAGTGTTTGAACCTTCTGTAATAGTTGCATATGAGTCCCTCAGTTGTCCTCAGTGTGAAAAGATAGATCTCAAAATCAAACAATCATCATTGGAAAGGGTTCAAATACACAAAAATACTGAAAAAACAAAGAATTTGTGGAATCTGAAGAACAGCAGGCAGTTTAACTGTTCAGGACAAACTCATGAACAACTATCACTAAACAAAAAACACAGCTGTGGATCATTCAGGTAACAACTCAGCGTATGTAAACTTTTAAACATTTTTATTAATTCAACTATTATTTTCTGACTTCATGTAAACGTCTTTTATGTGAAATGTCTTATTCAGGTCAGTACTAAATAAACAATAACATGCATTTTGTATGAACCCTCTTATTTTGGTAAAATAATTAACATTTTGCAGATTCCGAACGGGGAATGTAAACTATTGACCTCAACTGTACAAGAAAGATGGAACTGCGAGATATAAACTCTCAATTGCGATTAACAATGTTAAATGACCTGTTTTATGTTGTTATTCTGTGGTGGAAATTAATTTATAGAAGTAAATCTGAAATCAACATACACTACCAGTCAAACAAATTAGCGAATAAAATGCTTTTGAAAGCCACTTCTGCTTCCCAAGGCTAAATTTATTTGATTAAATGATCCAGTAGAAAATGTAAAAATGTGAAATATTTTATATTTTATGTATATTATTATAATTTAAAATACATGTCTTCCAAGTAAATATCTGTTAAAATGTAATTTATTCCTGTGATGCATCATTACTTCAGTGTTTAGTGTCACATGATCCTTCAGAAATCATTCTAAATTGCTGATTTGCAACTCAAGAAACATTTCTGATTATTATCAGCGTTAAAAGCACTTCATAAATTTGTGGAAACTGCAATACATTTTATTTTTCAGCACTCACAGATGAATATAAAGTTCAAAAGAACAGCATTTATTTAAAATAGAAATACTTACTGTCACTTTTGATCAATATAATACATCCCTTCTGAATCAAAAAATGTACTTACTCCAAACTTTTAAGCAGTAGAGTGTTAATGTAAGTAGATCTCTGATTGAATCAGTGAACGCACACATGTTAAAATGCCCCAGTAATTCTTTGGCTCTTTTAATGTTGCTCTATGAATGCATCTTAGTTCATGGCCGTGTTATTTGTTTGTTTATCAGATGCAGAAATGCTCTTTTTGTGTCTGAAAATGAAAAGAAGCCCAATAATATTACAGGCGTTTGTTTGCCTAAAGATTATTGTGCTGTTTTGTATCTTGATACACATTTGAAGGGAGAAAAATGAAATTCAGACTTCAGTCTGATTAAAAAATACAGTAATATTATTACAATTTTAAATAGCTGTCTTCTATGTGAATATATTGTAAAATCTAATTTATTCCTCTGATGCAAAGCTGAATTTTTACCATCATTACTCCAGTCTTCAGTGTCACATGATGCTTTAGAAATCATTCTAATATGCTGATTTTTTTTTTACTGCAAATGCATCTCATGCATTGGTCTAAGATCACCTCTCTGAACTATTACCTGTTTGATTTTGCATTTATGTTCAACTCATGAATGGAGCAGATTGTCCTGTAAATCTGAGTTGTTCATGGATTACCGGAGTGTCTCGGCTTCATCCAACACCTCTAAAACTGACCCAGATTTGGATTCAGGATGACCTCACTGTCACGAGTCCGGTGCTGCCATTATTCCGGCGGTCACTGTGGTAATCTGCAGTCACATGACTCCTGCTGTCAGGAGGAACAGGAGTCAGAGAAGCAGAGAAATAAAACAATAAGCCATGAGAGACTCAATAAGCCATGTTACGATGCAAAGCTGCAAGAGCTTTACCATGGTGAACGACCTCCTTTATTCAACAGCAATATGATTAAAAAATGTATTTATACACGCTGATAATATTCAGAAATGTTTCTTGAGCAGCAAATCAGCATATTAGGATCATGTGACACTGAAGACTGTAATGATGCTGAAAATTCTGCTTCGCATCACAGGAATAAATTATATTTTAAAATATATTCACTCAAAAAAATGTTATTTTAAATTGTAATAATATTTCACAATTTTGCTATTTTTATTGTATTTTTAACAACAAATTCTGCGGTTAAAAAGCCTTGTAAGCAACTCTTCTGTAGTTTTATTATTGTGTCATCATGATGGTTTGAATGAAAGTCTGTGATAATGGACATGGACGTGTTTCACATGATATCATTCACATTGTGTGTATCTGTTGGTAGTCATTACTGTTTTTAATAAAAGTGTAATTAGTAGTAGTTTTGAGAATTAGTTGAAGGAGACTGATAACATGTACACAAGATTTTTAAAGTCTCTTCTGCTCATCAAGCCTGCATTTATTTGATTTAAAGTGCAGCAAAAACTTTTAAAGTGCAGTAAAAAAATTTCAGCAAAATAACATTTTGAATATATTTTAAAATGTAATTTATTCTTGTGATTTCAAATCTGAATTTTTAGCATCATTGCTCCAGTCTTTAGTGTCCTTCAGAATTTCTTCTGATTTGCTGCTCAAAAAACATTATTATTATGTTGAAAACAGTAGAATTTTTCAGGTTTCTTTGATGAATAGAAAGTTCTGTAGAGCAGCTTTTATCTGAAATAGAAATCTTTTGTAACATTATAAATGTCTTTATTATAATTTTTGATCAATTTAAAGCATCCTTGCTAAATAAATCTATTAATTTCTATCATTTCTCTTGCGTTTTATTTCAGATAAATGCTGATCTTTGCATTTTTCTGTTCATCAAACAATCCTGAAACAAATGCACTCAACTGTTTTAAATATTAATAATAATAAATGTTTCTTGAGCAAATCAGCATATTAGAATGATTTCTAAAGGATCATGTGACACTGAAGAATCAGCTTTGATCACAGAAATAAATTACATTTTAAAATATATTCAAATAGAACGCAGTTATTTTAAATTGTAAAATATTTTCACAATTTTTCTGTGTTACCATACTTTGGATCAAATAAATGCAGGCTTGGTGAGCAGAAGACACTTCTTTAAAAGTCTTACTGTTCAAAAACTTTTGACTGGTAGTGTATCTGTGCAGTTTTATTGGATTGTTCTGGTTTTAATAAAAAAAAAACTGGACATCTATGATGATATTTATAATGCATCCAACAGATCATGTGAAGTGTCTCTCACAGTTATTAGATTTCATGTTTCACACTCTCTCATGGGTCATAAGTGTGGCTCCAGTCAGACTGTTAACCTGAACGATTCAGCGTTTATAACTGATCTGCTATTTAAAGCCGCATAAAACACTTGCACCAGCTTGTGCTACAGTATTGTTATTAATCAATATGTGTTGAGCTTGGACCACAAACCCTTTAAGTAGCACGCGTATAATTGTAGCAATAGCCAAAAATACATTTTATGGGTCAAATTTAAAAATTTTCCAAAAGTCATTAGGATATTAAGATTATGTTTCATGAAAATATTTTGTACATTTCCTACCATTAATATATGAAAACTTAATTTTTGATTAGTAATATGCATTGCTAAGAACTTCATTTGGACAACTTTAAAGGCGATTCTCTCAATATTTAGATTTTTTTTTTTGCTATCTCAGCCAAATATTGGCATATCCTAACAACCATACATCAATGGAAAGCTTATTTAATAAGCTTTCAGATGATGTACAAATCTCAATTTCAAAAAATGGACCCTTATGACTGGTTTTGTGGTCCAGGGTCACATTTATGTAACTTGTTTATACACACACAGTGGTCAAACACTGTCCTAAAACAGCACAAAATAAAATCAACAGTTTGCATAAACAAGTATAAATCATGTTTACAGTATTGCACTTCCAGTGCTGGTCTATTTGAGGTTAGATGTTATCGTTAAATATAGATGTTATATGAGCCATAATGTTTCTAAATCATCCTGTTGAGGTGGGAATACTGTTTATGTTTTGCTCCATGTAAACAGTGCTTTACAGATAGTTGCATCACAAACCTTTCTGGCATTCTTGCACATGTTGTTTAAAAGTTACTAGATTTTTATGGCATTTTTTGATTTGTCTTAAAGGGACAGTTCACCCAAAAATGAAAATTGTCATATTTTACTTGCCCTCAAGTTGTTTCAAACTTGTATGAGTTTCTTTCTTCTGTTAAACACAAAATAACATATTTTGAAGAATGTTGGTAACCAAACAGTTGACGGCAGCCATTGACTTCAATTGTATTTTTTTTAAATGCTATGGAAGTCAATTTGTGTTTTGGTTTTGTGTTCTTTTAAATGAGTGCCTATTTAGAGTTTTCTCATGCTCTTTCATCAGGCGATCATCAACAGCACGATCAGCCCCAACATGACATTCACCAAGACATCTCAGAAGTTCGGTCAGTGGGCGGACAGTCGAGCGAACACAGTCTATGGCCTCGGATTCGCCACGGAGCAGCAGCTGCACCAGGTGTGAACGTCAGGACAATAAAACTGCTTTAATGGCCTGTTTATAGAGAAACAACACAGAATGCATTGTGCAAGTACATGAGTGCAAATGTTTCAAAAGAGATTAAGAAGGTGGATTAAAAACCAACATAATATAGTTTTGCACAGACATGTTTGCAAATACTTGCATCACTTCTTATATAATACTGCATTATGTGTTTTTGTTGCAGTTTGCTGAACGTTTTAAAGAGGTGAAGGAAGCTACACGTCTGGCCAGAGAGAAATCGCAGGACAAGATAGAGCTGAGCACCGCAGCTCTCAGTATCGCAGCACCTCAGGTGTGACATCATTCATTTTGCATACAATGCGTACATAAACAGGTTGTGCAGGCGTGTTTTTGTCACCGTATCTTGAATTGAGGGTGTATTTTTGCTGGCATTTTTGCCTCAAGCCCCAGTTAATTTCCGACCCTGCTTGCAAGCACCCACAACACCCTAACTGCTTTGCTAAGCAGTAATAACTGTATAAAGGTGACTTAACAACCACTCTAAACATTTTTATTAACCACATTGCATTGCCCAGCCCACACCTGGCAACACTGGACAGCTTAGAAACCAAACAGAAATTTGAAATGACAGAAATTTAGAACATCTAAGCAGCTGTATGGCAACACCCTGGCAACCACCCAACATTCTAGTAACCTGGCATCCTTAGAAACATCCTAGTAACCACCCACAACACTTTAGCTGGCAACCACCAAACATTCTAGAAGTCTGGCAATACATTAAAGCCGCATAGCAACACCCTGGCATCCCTGGAACTCACAACCTGTTAGCAGCTGCATAGCAACACCCTGGCAAATTTTAGAAGCCTGGCAATGCTTTAAAGCCACTCCTTAGCAACCATATAGCAACATCCTAACAACCACTCACAACACTTTAGCAGCTGCATAGAAATGCTCTGGCAACCACTCAACATTCTAACAGCTAGGCAGTGCATTGAAGCTATTCCTTAGCAACCACATAGCAACATCCTAACAACCACTCACAGCACTTTAGAAGCTGCATAGCAATGCCCTGGCAACCACTGAACAGTCTAGCAGCCTGGCAATGCTTTGAAGACACTCTTTAGCAACCAAATAGCAACATCCTAACAACCACTCACAGCACCTTAGCAGCTGCATGGCAATCGCTTTGGCAACTATGCAACATTTCTAGTAGCCAAAACATTCATTGAAGCCACCACATAGCAAAATCCTACCAACCATTTACAAAACTTTAACAGCTGCATAAAAACACCCTGGCAACCACGCAGCATTCTAGCAGCCAGAAAATGCATTGAAGCCACTCCTTAGCAACCACATAGCAACACCCTCACAACACTTTAGCAGCTGCATAGCAACGCCCCTGGCAACCAACCAACATGCTAGTAGCCTAGCAACATGTTGAAGCAACTCTGTATAGAACCGCATAGCAAAAGCCTTACAACCACTCACAAATTTTAGAAGCTGCATAGCAACGCTCTTGCAACCTTGGCACTCACAACACTCTACACACTCAAAAAAATAAGTCATTGGATGAACTCAATTTAATTGAGGGCAGGATTTCCATCCAATAAATATGTGTGACCCCAACTCATAAAAAACAAATTCATGCAATAAAATGTAATTGAGTTGGGCCAACTCAATTTGATCAAATATAGTTTCAATGAAATTGATACGTTTATGAAGTAATTATTTTATGCTTGTTGAACTCAATCTAAAACATTTAACTGGAAAACAAATAACTAGGCAGAAATTCTTCTACACTCAAAAAATGATACATTGGATTTACTTAACTTTAGGCATTAACCAACTTATTAGGCATTAGCCATAAGATGGCTTTGTTACATCCATGGCATGCCCAAAGTAGTTGTTTATTTTATTATTAAAACAACTTTAACTTATGTTATCAGGTCCTCAACCCAAGCACATGCTCTATGCATTCACCACAATGGTAACCCCCCAAAACACTACCATACCAGAAACTGCTTTAAATACAAACATAAAAGAACATTAAACATTAACAAGTCTCCCAATTGTATCATTTTATTAAAAAAATGCATAAAATAAAATTTTATTTCAACATTTACTCTCCTTATCCAACCGTGTGCAAAGCATGATGGGAAGGGGAAATCCACCTCCTAGTTACGCAAGTAAAATAATTTATGTACTCTCAACTCCACTTAATTGAAATACGTTCTTTCAAAATGAAAATATTGAGTTGAACCAAAACGAAACTGTTTCAAATCAGTTTAACACAATGCAATTGTTTAAATGGGAAACCTAACACAATGGTGTTAAATGAAAAAGATTTTTTTAAATTAACTGTACAGTGTGGTAGAATCATTTTTTTGAGTGCATTGCAACCTCCCAACATTCTAACAGCCTGGTAAAGCATTGCAGCAACTCCTTAGCAATATCCTAGCAACTACTCACAACACTATAGAAACTGCATAGCACCGCCTTGTCAACCACCCAACATTCAAGAACCCTGATATTGCATTAAAGCTGCATAGCAACACCCTGGCAACCCTGGCATTCACAACACTTTACCAGCTACAGAGCAACACATTGGCAACCACGTAACATTCATGCAGCCTGGAAAAGCATTGAAGATGCATAGCAACGCCCCAACAACCCTGGCACTCTAAAAACTTTAGTATCTGCTTAGCAATGTCCTGGCAACCACCTAACATTCTAGCAGCATGGCAACACATTGCAGCCACTCCTTACCAACCACATAGCAACATCCTAGCAACACCCTGGGAACCATCCAACTTCTAACGGCCTGGCAACTCATTAAAGCTGCAAAGCAACCACCCTGGTAGCGGAACAACATTCTAGAATCCTGAAAAAAATATTAAAGCCGTTTAGCATCAACCAGGCAACCACCCAACATTCTAGTAGCATGACAACACATTGTAGCCACTCTTTACCAACCACATAGCAACATCCTAACAACCACTCACAACATTTTAGCAGCTGCATAGCAACACCCTGCAGCCACCCAACATTCTAGAACCCTGGCAACACACTGATGCCACTTTCTAGCATCCACATAGCAACATCCTAACAACCACTCATAACACTTTAGCAGCTGCATAACAACACCCTGGCAACCCTGGCACTTGCAACACTTTAGCAGCTGCATAGCAACACCCTGGCAACCACCCAACATTCTAGAAGCCTGGTAACACATTGATGCCACTCCTTAGAAACCATATAACAACATTCTATCAACCACTCCAGCACTTCAACAGCTGCATTGCAACGACCTGGCAACCCTTGCACTCACAACATTTTAGCAACACCATGGCAACGGACCAGAACTGCCTTTTTTTCCCTGTACTTCCGCTGTTCATCTGACAGATCTCGTGCGTGCGTGTGTGTGTGTGTGTGTGTGTGTGTGTGTGTGTGTGTGTGTGTGTGGTAAGTGAAGGGTTACTGTAATCCTAGAGCAGGATGAGCTGGGTCATTCGTCTCACTGGGAAGTGAGAGTAGAACTAGGACAGTGATAAAATTATCTGGAGCCGTCCTGTTCGCTCTCTGCCAGCGTCTGTCTTCTCATATGATGTCGAGCTGCTCATCTTTTCAGGTCATCAGGCTGATTGAGTGGCATTACCCAGACCTCTCGACCTCCGGACGAGAGCCGTTTGTTCTGCTGTTCACACTGAATGCTGCACAATGCGCTTCAGTTTAAATTTTGTCCACGTATGTTCTCGTTACACTATCTTGAGGACTTTATCAAGCTTCAGCAGAAGAATGCATTCTTCAGTACTGTTTTAGAGTGTTAAACATGGTTACATTCACACACAGTTCAGTTATAAAACAGAGTGACACCTGAAATCTAGATGCGATCAAGATGCACAACTAAATTTTGATCATGAGTTTGGTTTATTATTACCTAAAAGAGGTTTTAGGCTTGATTTGGACTTTTGGATTTTGGACTTAGAGATTTATGAGTTTCTTTCCTTCAGTTACTCATTCATACAGACCATATTCAGTCTTGCTCCTGTTGTGAGAACAAGCCAATTGGAGAGCTGCAAATATTGTTTTGATTAGAGTAATATGCATTGCTAAGAACTTCATTTGGACAACTTTAAAGGCGATTTTCTCAGTATTTAGATTTTTTTTTTTCTCCAGATTCCAGATTTTCAAATAGGTGTATCTCGGACAAATATTGTCCTATCCTAACAAACCATATATCAGTGGAAAGCTTATTTATTCATTATGATGTATAAATCTCAAAAAAAAAAAAAAAAAACCTTATGACTGGTTAAAATATATTAACTGTAAAATATATTAAATATATTATGACTGTAAATATATTAATTCATTTATTTACTTAAAATATATATAAATATGTATTATTAATAAAAATAAGTATACAGTCGTGGCCAAAAGTTTTGAGAATTACATAAATATTGGAAATTGGAAAAGTTGCTGCTTAAGTTTTTATAATAGCAATTTGCATATACTCCAGAATGTTATGAAGAGTGATCAGATGAATTGCATAGTCCTTCTTTGCCATGAAAATTAACTTAATCCCGAAAAAACTTTCCACTGCATTGTTAAGAAGGCTTCGGGGCATCCAAGAAAGTCCAGCAAGCGCCAGGATGGTCTCCTAAAGAGGATTGAGCTGCGGGATCGGAGTGCCACCAGTGCAGAGCTTGCTCAGGAATGGCAGCAGGCAGGTGTGAGCGCATCTGACGCACAGTGAGGACAAGACTTTTGGAAGATGGCCTGGTGTCAAGAAGGGCAGCAAAGAAGCCACTTCTCTCCAAAAAAACATCAGGGACAGATTGATCTTCTGCAAAAAGTCTGGCGAATGGACTGCTGAGGACTGGGGCAAAGTCATATTCTCAGATGAAGCCTCTTTCCGATTGTTTGGGGCATCTGGAAAAAGGCTTGTCCGGAGAAGAAAAGGTGAGCGCTACCATCAGTCCTGTGTCATGCCAACAGTAAAGCATCCTGAGACCATTCATGTGTGGGGTTGCTTCTCATCCAAGGGAGTGGGCTCACTCACAATTTTGCCCAAAAACACAGCCATGAATAAAGAATGGTATCAAAACACCCTCCAACAGCAACTTCTTCCAACAATCCAACAACAGTTTGGTGAAGAACAATGCATTTTCCAGCACGATGGAGCACCGTGCCATAAGGCAAAAGTGATAACTAAGTGGCTCGGGGACCAAAACGTTGAAATTTTGGGTCCATGGCTTGGAAACTCCCCAGATCTTAATCCCATTGAGAACTTGTGGTCAATCCTCAAGAGGCGGGTGGACAAACAAAACCCACTAATTCTGACAAACTCCAGAAGTTGATTGAGAGCATGTCCAGTCGAATTGCAGAGGTCCTGAAAAAGAAGGGCCAACACTGCAAATACTGACTCTTTGCATAAATGGCATGTAATTGTCGATAAAAGCCTTTGAAACGTATGAAGTGCTTGTAATTATATTTCAGTACATCACAGAAACAACTGAAACAAAGATCTAAAAAAAACTTTGTGAAATTAATATTTGTGTAATTCTCAAAACTTTTGGCCACGACTGTATTTATATATTTTAAATATATTTATTTATATTAAAGATGTATTTATATATTTTAAACTACAAAGCGTTGCTTCAAATATTAATATTTATTATTAATAAAAATAAATATATATTTAAAATTTCAAAACCCTATATATTTTTATTTATTTTTTATGTTGTATACTACAAAGATTTAAATAATATATTTTTAAATATATCTAATATAAATATAAAGATGTATTTATATATTTTAAACTACAACGCGTTGCTTAAAATATTAATATTTATTATTAATATAAATAAATATATATTTAAAATATCAAAGAAATAACCCTATATATTTTTAAATATATATATATATATATATATATATATATATATATATATATATATATATATATATATATATATTATAGGGCTGTCAAATGATTACAATTTTTAATCAGATTAATCAGAATTTTCAGTGGATTAATCACTATTTGCAACTACACCTCAATCCTAACCATTTTTTTCTGAAATGCATACCAAAAGATAAATAACAGGACACAGATACATAATTTTCATATTATGTCTGTTTATTAACACAACCAAATAATGGTGGTTTAAATCAAGCCCTCGATGTCCCACTTACGTGCAACAGACTGTTCTTTACAAGCCTCCGCAAAATGACGCTCCTCAGTTTTTAATATAGTCAGCGCAAAAGACTTAAAGGGATAGTTCACCCAAAAATGAAAATTTGTTTATTTTGTTTATTTGCTTACCCCCAGGGCATCCGAGATGTAGGTGACTTTGTTTCCTCAGCAGAACACAAACGAAGATTTTTAACGAAAACAGGTGCAGTCTGTCAGTCATTTAATGGACATTGATGGGCACCAGACCTTTAAAAGTAAACAAAAACATACACAGACAAATCCAAATTACACCCTGCAGCTCGTGACGATACATTGATGTCTTAAGACACGAAACGATCGGGTTTTGCGAAAAACTGAACAGTATTTATATCATTTTTTACCTTTGATACACAGCCACGTCCATCTGTCCTGAGCACGAGTTTAGCATCAGTCACGTTACATGTGAACACGCTCTGTCGTAGAATACGCAAACGCCGGAAGCGATCTGTTGCATGTATACGACACTCATTGTTTCCACAGTGCACAGAGATTGTGGGTATAGCGGCTATTCAGAATGGTAATTACTTGCGCTTATCCTGATTGTTCAAACCGATTTAAAGCTAAAAGATTACGTTTACTTGCGTAAACTCATCCGGGACTTTTCACTGATTTCCCCTTACGGCGTTTGCGTATTCTACGCCAGAGCGCTACACATGTCACGAGCCGGATGCTAAACTCGTGCTCATGACAATTGGACGTGGCTGTGTATCAAAGGTAAAAAATGACATAAATACAGTTCAGTTTCTCGCAAAAAACGATCGTTTCATGTAATTTGGATTTGTCTGTACATGTTTTTGTCTACTTGTAATGGTCTGGTGCCCATCCACCTCCATTATTTGACTGGCAGACTGCACCGGTTTCCGTTAAAAATCTTGGTTTGTGTTCTGCTGAGGAAACAAAGTCACCTACATCTTGGATGCCCTGGGGGTAAGCAGATAAACATCAAATTTTCATTTTTGGGTGAACTATCCCTTTAAGTTCCCACGTGTCACTGATGTAATGTGCAGTTACTCCGAGGTAATTGTTGTTACTCACTAATGTCCAATGGTCTCCTGTCAGGGCGATATAATTTACTTGAGCCAAGACCTCTTTCCTTTTTTTCTTTTTCGTTTTCATAGAGCTCGTAGATTTTCGTCATAACTGTGGCTCTTGACGGTGGCTTATAGGATGAGTCTTGAGACGCCACTTGCAAAACATCCATGAAGCCTGAGTCTTCTACAATGCTAATGGGTCTACAATCCTTTGCAATCCATTTTGCTATTGTGTTGGTCAAATTATCTGAGGTTGATTT